>NC_056733.1:1576589292-1576591792 GCF_019279795.1 Protopterus annectens | reverse complement strand
GTGTGTGTGTGTGTGTGTGTGTGTGTGTGTGTGTGTGTATATATATATATATATATATATATATATATATGTGTGTGTGTGTGTGTGTGTGTGTGTGTGTGTGTATATATATATATATATATATATATATATATATATATATATATATATATATATATCTTTATACAACATTCATGCCAACAATGAAAAATGTTTACGTTTACCATATCAAACCCATTCCAGTGAACTGCAACTCAGAATATCACCAAAATATCTGTATGCAGCATTCCAGCAACAATAAAAACAGAAGTTAACAAATCCTCAAATCCTGGGACAACCAGTGCAATATTCAACAGTACTTAAAATGGCTCACTCACTCATATATCACAGAAAATATAAAGATAAAATTTAAAAAATCAAATAAGGAAATACTACTGTTAAGAGAGTACATAAACCGCTTTAATTGTATATGAAAGACCAACAATATGCACATTAAAATCAGTCTATATTTATTGCTTCTTTTCTCTATTATATTAAATTATTTGTATAAATCTAAAAATATCTCCTCTTATCATGGACAAATATTCATTTCTCCCTACCAGGGACAAACACACTTCTATTATCACTGCTTTCCTTAATTTATTCTGTCACTTTTACCATTACTTCAACATTTGCTACAAAACTGTTATTCATGTACCCTGCTATCTTTATTCCAATAGCCTTCCTTTTCACTTCAGCTTGTCCATGCATAGTTTCTCTCCGTTATCCATACATCATTTTGTTTTCTAGCCTTTCTTCCTCCTTTTCCTTACTTCTTCCCTTTAACTTTCTCACTTTGTCTTAAATATCGAACTTAACCATGTTTTTCTTAATCATTAAGTAGAAATTACTATCACCACTCTTAGCCTGTTATTACTATTCTTTAAGGAAGTTTGTATTTCCGTACAATATTTCTGCTTCATAAATTTGTTTACAGACGTGTAAACTTATCTGTTTTCATGTATATTGATTTTTTTTTCTTGTACAAACCTAATATGGTACATATTTTCTTTCTCTTTCAGGTGTCTTAGTCATCTCTGAAAATGGACTTTCCTCTGTAGGGTCAACTCTAATATATATATATATATATATTTATATATAGATATAGATATATAGATATAGATATATATATAGATATAGATATATAGATATAGATATATATATGTATGTATAAAACATATACACATATATTTACTTCTTTATGTATAATTGTACAAATTAGTGAGAATGAGACATCTGTTTGTGTGCTTTTTTCACTGAAAGATAAACTGTTGAATCCAAATGATAGAAAGCCCCTTTCAGTGAAACACGATTTAATCAAATTGCAAATAACCGAAGCATCATGGAGTCAAAATCACCCAAAGAAAAATATTTCAGAAAGTGTTTTTGTAGTGGAGTAAGTCATCCACAAGTGTGAGCTGGCTTTGTCCTCACATCCCCTTTATCTAACTACACTAAGTCCATAGCCACACAACTGTGGTAAAGAAATGAGAATGCTATAGATGTATCAAAGCCAGAGTTCAAAAAGAATCCATACCTGCAGTATTTAGCTGTAAGTACCCTAAGCCGTCAGGTAAAGCTTCTTCACCTAATTCTACACATTTCTACTAACATATTACAAAAATTAGGTGTAGCTGTGCCAGAATCAACAAAATGGCTTTCACACAAATTGTTGTTTAACTAAATTGACTTTCTAACATTTGGATTCAATGATTTATCATTCAATGAAATAGGCATTGGACTTGATTTTAGGGATCTGTATAAGTGGGAAAAACGATTAGATAGATAGATATAAACAGAGACAGAGCTGTGTGTGTGTGTGTGTGTGTGTGTGTGTGTGTGTGTGTGTATGTGTGCTGTAATGTGTCATGTGTGTCTGTGTGTGTGTGTGTGTGTGTGTGTGTGTGTGTGTGTGTGTGTGTGTGTGTGTGTGTGTGTGTGTGTGGTTGTGTGTGTGTGTGTGTGTGTGTGTGTGTGTGTGTGTGTGTGTGTGTGTGCGTGCATACATGTAGGTGTAAAATATTAAATGAATAAACAGCTTTTGACTTTTAAGCAGATGCAAGGCTAAACTCTTAAGATTACAATGTTCAAATTATACCCTATGACATTAATGAAATTGCTCTTAAAATAGTTTTCTTTGCATATGTTTGATTACAGACTTGAAAATAAAATATCACCTTGTCATCATATTTTGCAGTACTAAATGCTCAGCAGTGGAGTGTAGTTTTACTGTCTGAATATTCATATTAAAATCAAGGACAAGTCATAAAATTTACATCCAATAGAGACTTTACCTACTGTGCAACCTTTTGTTTTCACAACATGCCACAGACATTTCATAACACAAAATTATGTTTAAAACAGAGTTTTTCTTTATTGGTAGTATTTAATGAATGCATGCAGTGTTCCATGTGCTTTTATAGGCATGCAATTTTAATGATTCACAATGAAATGAATGTGTATGCTGTTTCTTTTCACAGAT
>NC_056733.1:1576289292-1576584292 GCF_019279795.1 Protopterus annectens | reverse complement strand
TGTTGTTGATACATTTTTACAGCAGGCAGTATGTGAGAATTGGATTGGTTCTGAGCTGGTTAAACAGCTGCAGGTTGAATGTCCAACATTTCAGTATTATTACATTCTGCCAAAAATACATAAAAAACTACATGATCCTCCAGGTAGACCCATAGTTTCAGGTCGAGGTTCTTTGACAGAACCATTATCTGAGTACCTGGAAAGCAAATTAAAACCTCTATTAGTGCAGGTGAGAGCTAGGATAAGGGATACCAAGCAGTTCTTGAAATTGATGGAAGATTTACAATTATCTTTTGACAGCAAACTTGGGACTTTAGATGTCCAATCTCTGTATACCAGTATTCCACTCAGGTGGTATAGAGGCGGTAGAATTTTGGATACAGAGATCGGGACTCTATACAATGGGTGAAAAGAACTTTTTGGTTTCTTTACTTAAACTAGTGCTTGAGCACAATGCTTTCAAATATAACAATGAATGGTATGTACAGGTAAAGGGGACAGCTATGGGGGCTACTTTTGCGCCTATATATGCTGACCTATTTATGGGCTACCTGGAGGAATTACTGATTTATAACACTCAGTTCCCTTTTTCTGAACAGCTTGTCATGTGGCGACGGTTCCTAGATGATTGTTGGGTTGTATGGAGTGCGTGAGAGTTGGTTGGAATTTAAAGAATATTTAAATTCCAACAATTTTGGAATCAAGTTTGTTGGGAAGCTTGAGCTATTTACAATAGATTTTTTGGATGTAAGTGTCACTAAGGCAATTGATGGCACTATTATTACCTCTTTATATAGAAAACCTTTTTCAAAAAATTCTATATTACATGCTACTAGTTGCCACCCTCCCCATACAATTAGGAACATACCCAAGGCACAATTTAGGAGAATTAAGACCATCTGTTCTGATACGAATGATTACAACATAATGGCTAAGGATTTATCCTTAAGATTTAAAATTAGGGGTTACAAAACTGGTAATATTAAAGAGGCTTTTGATGTTAATAGAACCCTGGGAAGGGATTTACTTTTAAAAGATTGTGTAGATGCACCAAAGCAAATGCAGAAGGGTGAAAATA
Organism: Protopterus annectens; assembly: GCF_019279795.1. Lineage (NCBI taxonomy): Eukaryota > Metazoa > Chordata > Ceratodontiformes > Protopteridae > Protopterus > Protopterus annectens. The sequence goes on along the minus strand of NC_056733.1, from coordinate 1,576,583,214 downwards.
TTCGGTTCATCACCACATATGCTACCAATACTTATCTAATCTTCTTCTTCTTTCGGCTTTTCCCGGTTAGGGGTCGCTACAGCGGATCACCTTGTCTGCACATTGAATGGCAGTGGAGTTTTACAGTGTCGAGTTGCCAGCCTGGCACCCAACCTTCCACAGAAGGCACACTCACACGCACACCTAGGGCCAATTTAGAGTGTCCAATCCACCTGCAGCATGTCTTTGGGATGTGGGAGGAAACCGGAGCACCCGGAGGAAACCCACGCGGACACAGGGAGGACATGCAGACTCCGCACAGAAGGCACCCCAGCTGAGGATCGAACCGGAGAACCTCTTGCTGTGAGGCGGCAATGCTAACCACTGCACCACCGTGGCCGCCCACCAATACTTATCTAATAAGGCAGGTTATTGATAAATATTGGTTTATTTTACATAATGACCCATTATTACATACAATTTTGGACAATCGGTGCCAGTTTGGATATAGGAGAGGTAAAAATCTAGGGGAATATTTGTCACATTATAAAAAGGGTTTTACCCCCACAATACTGGATTCTTCTAGGAAGGGAAGTACTTTTTGTGGACACTGCAAATATTGCAATTTGATGTCAAAGACTACAACATTTACTTCAGCCAACACTAGTAAGGTATATGATATTAGGTGCTTTGTCACATGTAGTACATCATGGGTGGTATATATGGCTTTGTGTAGATGTGGTTCATTTTATATTGGACAAACTTCGTGTCATCTAAAACAAAGGATTGCCACCCATCTTAGTGATATAAAATGCAAGAGGATGAGAAGTGCATTATATAAGCACATTCTAAATCATCCTACAGCCCACTTTGTTTTTGTTGGTATTGATAAAGTAAATGATATGATTAAAGGGGATGTACTTAAACATAAGGTATTAACTAATAAAGAACGTAGATGGATAGTAAATTTAGGTGCTCTATTCAAGCCAGGTCTAAATGACCATTGGTAACTATTTCATCTTTAGTTAACTAAGTTTTAGGCCACATCCAATTGGTTTTTGGTATTTTTGTATTTTTGTATTTGTGTGTAAACATACAAAAATATTTTTTGCAATATTAGTATGTATTTCTGCATATATTATATATTTATGCATATTTTGATTGAGTATTATTTAGGTTTATCTATGCAGACATATGTATTGGTGTAAGTGTCTATGTATAAGTATTCTAGTCTTAGGTTTAATATTAGTATAATATAACATAAAGACATATATTCTATATAGTTTTTTTGGGGGCCTCTTTAATGTGTAACGAATGGTATACTGGTATAAAATGTAAAATGTATATTGTTTTAATATCTTTAGTATTAGTTTAAAAATGGATTAAACACCATTATATATGTTTTTTCACTTTAAGTAGTATTTGCAGATTATCTCTTTAAGAGAGACAAAATGTGAATGTGGTAACACGCATATATGCGTGGTGAGCTCATACTGCTGTATCACACTGATGACGCTCAGTTAGAGCGAAACCGGTCTGTGGGGCAGACTGTTTTTGGCTTAAATAAAGCCTTTCTTCCAAAACGGCCGACTAATTGTTTTTTATTATAGTGCTGGACATGTTTGGTGTGCTATATATATATATATATATATATATATATATATATGTATGTATATGTGTATATATATATATATACACACATATATATATATATATATATATATATATATATATATATATATATATATATAGATCTACAAACACACACATATCTTTCTGTATATATATATATATATATATATATATATATATATATACACACACACACCCATATACATATATGTGTCTATTTCTAGTTTCATAAAGTCGACTTTCTTATGGTCAAGACTATAAGATCAAAGTTTTGAAACTTCAAACTTTAAATAAAAGCAAAATAAAAACAAAAAAATAATTTTTACATAACCCCCACACCTCCTGGTAATTAAATGTACCAAATCCGAGATTACACTACAATGATAAAAATTGTAAATATACAGTTCCGTACTGTGCAGCAATCCCTATTTACATAGTTCATAGTTCAAAGTTCAAAATGTCAGTCTTATAGTCTCAGCCATAAGAAATTCAATGTTTTGAAACTTTAGAATTTAGAAGTTGACCTATACTGTGTATATATCCTATAGCTCATTTAATTCTAAAGACCATGTCTAGTTATTATATGGAAATCTTTGCACCACTTTATACGTCACTGATCAATCCATTACTGAAAAGAAAACTGAATTTTGTTATTATTACATAAGTCATCAAAAATAATTTCAAAAGGAACAATTTTTAGTGGAGAAACCATACCTCTGTAAAATGTCCACTATGCAGAAAAGCTTCAGGAGCTTTTGTTGTATCCTGTTTCTTATAAGTTACTTAGAGGTGGGTCCTACATGCGCTATAAAGTGATAGCTGATTCAGTTACATTTAAAAATCTATGTCTGGAATGCACTCTATCAGAGAATATATTGGGTCTATATTAGAACACTGAACATTTAAAATGTTGAGTGTTCTAATATCAACCCATTTTCAGCGAACGCTGAAAATATCGAAATAGCAGAAAACCGAATTCTTTCCTAGGGAAAGATTTTGGTTGTCCATTTCTGTTGCTTCGGTATTTTCCGTGCTCTGTTGGAAAGTTATTTTCCGCACTCTGTTGGAAAGTTACGGGTCGGGTTCAGGTAAGTGTGAGATTGAGTGCGGATTAGGTATGTGTGCGATTGTGTGGACATGAGGGTTAGGGCGGGTTAGATGAGTTAGGGTTAGGGCACGGGTTAGGTATGTGTGCGATTGTGTGGACATGAGGGTTAGGGCGGGTTAGTTGAGTTAGGGTTAGGGCACGGATGAGGTGAGTGTAAGATAGTGACGGACCTTAGGGTTAGGGTTTGGGTTAAGGTAAGTGGATAGTTAGTGGTGTGTGTATAGTTTAGTGTAGGGTTAGGTGTAAGATTTTAGGTGTGTGTGTGTGTGTGTGTGTGTGTGTGTGTGTGTGTGTGTGTGTGTGTGTTTGTGTGGATTGCTGTTTGTTTGGTGTGCTTGTGTTGTGTGTTGTGTTTTGGAACAGCAGATTTTTTCCTAGGGAAAAAAATTTGCTGTTCTGAATGTTCAATGTTTGGTATTTTCGATTGGTAGGGTTCAATATTAGAACACTCGACATTTTGAATGTTCGGTGTTCTAATATAGACCCGGATATATTACGTACCAGTAGAGCAGACATGTAATGGATTTATTACACAACACCTGTCTAATATCACAGACTAAGTGTCCACTTACTAAAACCTTCAAAAGTAATTAGAAGGCACTTTAGCACAGAGATTTAAAACATGGCAAACATATCTGTACCTTGTAGCATTTTTGGGTTTGATTCTCATAGGTTTTTTCGCTTACTGTGTGACTATGAGCAAGTCACTTAGTTAGACAGTGATTCTGGACTGAGCCTGAGTTGGGTTCACATGAATCAGTGCTCTACTATATATATACAATCTTTTACACGTACAGAAAACATAAAATAATCAGCACGTGTTTTTGCCTGTCATACAACTTTAAAGCCAGTAGGTTGCATGCTTGTCAACTGAACCTACAAGTCAGTCTCGGATGTTAAGATAGCCTAATGCAGAATACACACTCTCACCAACTCAAGCAGATACACACATGCACACACACGTGCACACACGTGCACACACACACACACACACACACACACACACACACACACACACACACACACACACACACACACACACACACACACTCACATGCACACACATGCACACACACAGGGAATTTAAATACTTATCAATTCAATTCCCATTATGGATGTTGAAGGAAACATTCTTCCCATTTGTCAATTCATGAAGACAACATCTAAAAGAACAAAAACATTTTCTGTATGTGCGTGTGTGTGTGTGTGTGTGTGTGTGTGTGTGTGTGTGTGTGTGTGCACGCGCATGTATGAGAGGTGTGTGTGTGCTTGTGTGTGTTCGCCCTGTAATATGTACTAGAGTGATTGTCAAACAGCATATGTAATTAAAACATTAAAAATAAAAATAAACAGACTCCCTTTTCTCCTTAACTACCTCACATATAAACTTATACATGATTCCTACTGCCTAGCTCTTCACTGCAGACATCAGACTCAGGTAACAAATTATGATCTTAGAAACTATGATGCTGTACATTTTTTAGATCTCCCTTTAATGCAGGGTATTAGGGAAAATTTTTTCTCAAAACTGACCCCTGCATCCTGGATCTCCCTCTCTGAGAACATTAGAAACCTTGCTAATCCACACCAAAGAATCCTGAATAGACCTGTATCACACACCAGTTGAGTCCAACTAGATCCACAAAAGCAGAATTTATTAAGCTCAAAAATGATGACTCTTTTCGTTAATCCACAATAGTTTAACTTCATCAGATATACACTTCCTTAGAAGCAAGAGTTCAAATAATCCACTTGTCACACCCATACCTCTCAACTGTGCCAAATTCCTCAGCATTTCCCAGTTTTGAGGCTAAATTAATGAGGTGCCACGAATTTCCGAGTGGCCCCTTGAAATCACAATTTTTTTCTTTTTTTTTTCTCTTTATTTACAATTTTTTATGGCCACAGGCCTGCCTCGGCTCAAACAATCAGATTTAACATCAGGTGTAATTGGGCAAAACTCACTAACACGTACGGAGGGGCACTGCAGTACATTATCACTCTGATTCTAAACTTGCCACCTACTGAGCGCATCTTGTTAGCTGTATTTCACTTTAAAAGTTAATATACGCCACTGCCTTAACTGTGAAAATGAACCCCCAACGATACACACACAGCCTGGTAATAAAACTGCTTATTAACAAGTGCAAAACAAAGAGACAAGCTACTGTCGAATTAGTTACATAACTGCAACCCTTTCTTTTTGTAAGCCATTTATTTCCAGGCCAGTTACTGTGCACTTGCTTATATTTCCTCTTAAATGCCGCCTATCCCACACATTTTTTTGAGAAAAAATAAGAGTATTTTGCGAAAATCTTGAAGTATGTTTGAACAGTGCCACTCCCTTACTGGTCTGGTTCCTCTTACCTCAGTTAGTTTAAGCTTAAAGTAGTCCTGTACCAACACATTTTCTGACAGTGCCTGGCCCCTATCAGGCACATATTATTAAAATGAATAAGTAAACAAGCACAGAAATGTCTCATCCTATCCTGAATTTCCTTTCTCACAAAGTTTCTTTCACGTAGCTGAGCTACATGCAATTCGGTCACTTATTTAAAATGAAGCCAAAAAGCCCACGATGATCCACTTCCCTTTTTTAGTAAGAATACCAAGAAGTGTTTGCAATTGCATTGTTGCCTCATAATAATAGACGCTCCTGTTCAATTCTCGCCCGGGGTGACTAGTGACTTCTGTGTGGAGTCTGCATGTCCTCCCCTCCCTGTATTCATATGGGTTTCCTCTCATCTGAAGCATTTCTCCCCAGGTCTCCGCAGAAGATTGGCTTGCTTGCTCCAAATCAGAATTTTCCAGGCAGCAAATGTTAAATAAATAATTAAACTGATAGTGAGTTGAGGAAAATTGTGCATAAGAATGTTTTGTTCTGAGACCCTTGATAACGTCACTTTACTAGGTCTAAATTAATTAAATGTGAATCTACATTTAAACGACTGAGAAGTTTGACAACTATGCCTTGTAAAATCGAACGTGCTAACCTATGAACTATAAGCTTTTGGCTTAGTGGCTGCAAATGCATGAATGTGCTAAAACAATGACTGTACGTGAGGTGCCCCTGCTGAAACAAGAGGCATGAATGTAAGTTCACAACTTCAGTAGTTACTGGTAAATGACAGATAATAAAGTTTGATGAATGGAATAAAACGTATAGCCTAAAAAATGATCAGCAGCTCCAAAAGAGTAGATCGGAAGGTTTTCTTAGTGGGATATTATAGCTAAAACCGATAATTTTTCAGCAAATTCTGTTACAATACAGAAAGGCATTGGAGGACTCAACAAGTTTAATCCTGTAGATGGTGCTGTGAGATTCACTGGGCTACACTAGAAGTGGGTGTCTTCATGAGGGAAGTGTTTTCAAACTGTGAGTACTTACTTGTCTATGTAGTATTTCAATTGTAGTGCTTTCTTCACATATTTTTTGGGTTTACATCAGATGGAAGTTAAATTAATGTGTTTGGGAATATAGAAGTAGCAAAGAGGTTAAAGTAGCTGTTGGTAAGAATTAGAAATAGTTTGTAGAGTAGATGTTTTTCTCTGTAGTTTCATATTTTAGGCTGTTTAGTATTCACTGTGTAACTGCTGTAACCACTTGCAAGCTTCTCAGCATACCATTCAACTGTCCCTTATTTTGACTCTAATTTTAGTTCTGTTCCTCTTAATCTCTTTCCAAAATGGTGAGTTTTACAGGAGCAGCCCGTGCTATTGGACTGCTGGACTGCAGCCCCCCCCAGCTGTACAAATAAAGAAATTAAAAGAAAATAAAAGCTAAAAAAAAAAATTCAAAATTCATGGACTTTCACACATGCACACTACTCTAGACTGCTGCTGAGATAGTCTGGAGCATGCACATATGTTTCAGCAGCAGTCCAGACTGGGAAACATGTCAGAGCAGAGATCCCAGAAGTCTATGCAGTTGTAACTGCATAGACTATCGCTGGAAACTCATCAGACTCAGACTGCAATGTCAGCAGTCTTGTCAAGGGAAGATCTCACATGGTGGATGTGCTCCAACGGACTCTCGTCGGGGGAAGATCTCGCATGGATGTGCTCGGGTGGGGGTTCGCAGCAGCTATGGATTTATGGCATGAGATCTACTACAGGTAAGGGAGAGGTATGTGTGTGTGTGTGTGTGTGTGTGTGTGTGTGTGTGTGTGTGTGTGTGTGTGTGTGTGTGTGTGTGTGTGTCCCAGTTGCTATATACTGGTGGCTAGACTCATGGTGGTGTGGTAGGGGCTACCTCAGGCTTGAACCCTGTACCTTGTATGCACAGTGGTGCAGCGGTTAACGTTGTCGCCTCACAGCAAGAGGTTCTCCGGTTTGATTCTCAGCTGGGGTGCCTTCTGTGTGGAGTTTGCATGTTCTCCCTGAGTTCGCGTGGGTTTCCTCCGGGTACTCCGGTTTCCTCCCACATTCCAAAGACATGCATCTGGAGCGTTTCTCCTCGGGCCTCCGCTGAAAACAGGCTCTGTGGAACCTAGTCGAACATTCCCGGTCAACAAATGTTAAATAAATAAAATAAGGTGTTAAAGACCTGAATTCCCTACCCACCACCATTTGTAAAAAAAATTGCAGATGTTTGCCTCATATTTGATCTGATCTGTTCCTCATAATATCTGTGGTTTCTAAATGTTGCAATGCTTGATATTTGATGGTGCAGTGGTAGCATTGTTGCCTCACAGCTGCAGGTTCTCAGGTTTGATTCTTGGCTGGAGTGCCTTCTGTGTGGGGTCTGCATCTTCTCCCTGTGTTTGTGTGGGTTTGCCTTTGTGTCCTCCCATGTTAGAAATACATGTCTGCATTATTTCTTCCTGGGCCTCTGCTGAAAATTATTTTTTGTTCCAAGTCAGACTGTCCTGATTGACAAATGTTAAATAAAATTGACAGGCATTTGAATTTCAGACTTCAGGTTTCTGAATGTTTAATTCCTTACATATTTGATGGTGCAGTGGTAGCATTGTTGCCTCACAGCTGTAGGTTTTCTGGTTTGATTCTTGGCTGGGGTGCCTTCTGTGTGGAGTATGCATCTTATCTGTTTGTGTGGATTTGCTCTGGTGTTCTGCCATTTTACAAAGACGTGTCTGCACTATTTCTCCCTGGGCCTCTGCTGAAAATTGTTTTTGTTCCATCAGAAGTAAAATTGACAGGCATTTGAATTTCAGACTTCATATTCTCCAGAAAATACTTAGTAACACAACCTAAGTTTATAAGATGAATATTTTACATTTGTCCTTATTTTTGGGACTGTATTACCCCATTATTGGCTTTGTCCAGTTTTTTTGTGCTAAGATTGATAGCTATGGCAAGAACAGTATTCACTGAATATGTTTGAGGGCTGTATTCCCTCATTACTGGGTTTGTCCAGGTGTTTTGTGCTATGAGGTTGACAGCTATGGTGAGAACTGAATTCATTAAATGATAGCCATTTAAGTTTCAGTCTTCCGCTCTTTCACAAAGCAGCTGATTTGCCATAGTGGTATGTTGCTCTGACTGTTTTGCACAGAGACCTTGGCAGTAAAATGTATCATGGTAACACAGCATTTTTCTTTCACAAAGCAGGTGATTTGGCATAGTGTTATGTTGCTCTGACTGTTTTGCACAGGGACATTGGCAGTAAAATGTATGGTGGTAACACAGCATTTTATTCTAGCAACTTTCCAAGATTATACAAGCAATGTTGAATGTGTCCCTGGTTTTGGGGCTTTTGACCCCCGCCAATAAATTTGGCTTTTTCTAGATTTCTTGTGCTGTGAAGTTGAGATGCAGTTGAATATTGAGTAGATTTTACAAGGAGCTGAGAGCTGCAGGGGAAGAGAAGTTTAGTGCTGCTTATGCTAAGTCAGCTTGCATTGTTAATAGCACAACAGGTTGTGTACTTGCTTTTGATGCAGAAGGTTGTTGGTTCTACTCCCACAAGGGGTGAATTCTACCGTACTGAAAATGTTAAGATACTAACTATGAGCCTGTTATCAGTTTGCCATCCATTTCCTATTGCAATATTACTAGCTTATCATTTTAATGTAATATAGGCAGTTTATTCCTCAGGGGCATCAGACACTTTATTTTTCAATGAAACCACAAAATATAGTTGGGAAAGCCTGGAACTTCCTTCCAAACGAACTCTCCATACTTTCCTCATTATCCTCTTTCAAAAACAAATTGAAAGTATTCCTGAAAACACACTGGTTATGTCAATGCACTAAACCTGACTAGTCAAAGTGTCTCTACCTACTCTACTCTGTCTAACCCGTCTACTCATTAAGCAACTCTATTTTTCTTTTTAAACTATGTTGCTTATTTCTCTTGACTACTCTGATTGTATTTACATCCCTTTATTTATTCTTGTATCATGCACTGTTCATTTTACTGTGATAACCTGTTTACGCATACTGGTAATATTTTAATATTTCCTCATGTATCCTTATACTTCATTGTATTAATTTTATTGTCCTAACTTGGAGCTTAACTCCTTGGGCCTCTACTGAAAATGGGCATGTATCCAGTTAGACTAGCCCGGTTAGCAAATGTAAAATAAAAATAAAATAAAGGTGTTTGCTAGCAGCAACCTCTTCATTAGTTACAGATTTATTTGATGTGGAATTATTTAGATTACTTTTTTACTTCTTCAGAGATTGTGCATATTTACTGATAATGGTGGACTGTAGAATTGTGCATATTTACTGATAATGGTGGACTGTAGAATTATGCATATTTACTGATAATGGTGGACTGTAGAAGTTTGAGTAGACTTTTATGATGGAAATGTTCTGAACTGGGCAGTTTTGTCATTATGGGTGCATGCATTTTGTTTCATTGTTTACTGGAAAGATGTTCTGAATTGGGTAGTTTTGTCATTATTGGTGCATGTGTTTTGTTTCAAAGTTTACTGGAAAAATGTTCAAAACAATAGGAAGGTGTATCAAAGAGCACATGTATGTTTCATATGCAAGGGACCTATGATTTGAAAACAGCCAAGAATTAATCTTTATCTGCCACTGGTAAAATGTATTTTCTTTGGTTTCAATGCTGTTTCGATGAATGTGAGTTTCAACTTCAAGAGCAGAGAAGTTTTAATGCTAAGTTTGTTTAGCAGATGTCTTAGTGTTTGTGCTGTAAAATGCAAAATAAAACTTTCAAATGAAGTCCAAATCATCATTGAAGTAAATCAGTATGCACATTAGTATTTATGGTAAATGGAATGAAATAGCCAAGTAATGGATCTTTGGAATGGCTGCAGGGGGAGGCTCCATTCGACCATGATTTTGTGAGGGGGAAGAGCGGCAAACTTAAAGACAGCCCCAGCTGAATTATACCTCCCAACTGTCCAGATTTTCAAAGAATGAATAGATTTTTGCTTCTTATTTTTGGTTTGTTCCTCATAAAATTTGTGGTTTTCTGGCAAATCATTTAGGAATGAAGTCACTAAATAATGACACACTGAGTTTCAGACTTCATAACCTTCAGAAAAATGCATGCTAAAGTAAGACCTGTTGTTCTATCAACTGTCTCAGTTTATACAAAAGCAATTTTTAGTACTGTTTATATGTTCCCCAATATATTTGGCCTTGTCCAGATTTATTGCATTAACAGGTTGAGAGATATATGCAAATAAATTGCTTTATAGAATTAGGCATAGCCAAACCTCTCAACTGTCCCTGATCTTGGCTCAAAATGTTGAACTTCCCCCTAATAATCCCTCCGCAAAATAGCAATTTTGGAAGAAAACATGGAGGGTTTACAGTTAAGAAATAACTGTAATATCAGTTATAGATTACTTTTATTTCAGAAATGCATGTAGATTCTTTTATTTTGTCAGCTGCTTAAGTTAGCAGTACTAATATTAAAGTGTCTCTTCTTTGACAGGTTCCCAGCTGTATTGTGTGGCTATTTTATATTTTTACATCACATTTTTTGTCCATTTTTCATAAAATTGTGTTTTTTTTTGGCAAATTGGTGACAAATCTTTAAAGACTGAAGTTAGAAAATAATGACAGACATTTGAGTTTCAGATTTCATAGAATTCAAAAAATTCATACGAATGCAATACCAATTCTATTATCTTTCTAAGTTTATAAGAGCAATATTTAAAAATTGTCCTTATTTTTGGGCCTTTGTCCCACTTCTTTGTTTGGCTTTGTCCAGATGTCTTGCTCTGAGGTTGAGATTTATGACAAATGTGTCAGGGCCATCACAGTCAGCCAGAGACATTTCAAATTGTGACATACTTGTTGCACCCCACTCCCCCATATAGTGACTCTGGATGTGTCGAAGCAAGGCAAGGAGTAGTTATCCAGTGTAAATGTGCAGAGTATCCCCCTATCCAAGGTAGACACAAGTACTAGAGTGGCTTTTCATCTGTCCTTGATTTTTGCAGAATGGTCTGGTTTTTGTCATATTTTTTGTACTGTTGATTTATGCTTATTACTCAAAGTGCCTGTTGCTCTGTGTTTAAGTAGCAATACTTTAATGACCATCAGGTAAGCTTGGCTGAGATCGTAAGATGCAAGTAAGCTTTAATAAACATACTGTTAAAGAATTGCCAACATTGAAAGCCTTTCTGTTGTTGCCATGTAGCGAATACTTAACTAGATAATGTATAAGCCTTGGGTATTGAAATCATATGACAGTATTTGTAATAAAGGACAGGATTACATTATTTTAAGAAGCTCATTACACTTGGAGACTTCCAGTCATCTCTGCAGGCTTTACCCATAAACTAAACAGAATGCCAATCGTGTGGTCCATAACCTGTACAGTAATCCTTTTAAGCAATGTATCTTGAGCTTATTTCTTGTTTGCTTTTCATTTTTTACTTTGATCATGTTTTCCTCATGAAACAAGTAGATAGTTGTCAGGCAGCAGGTCTTTTTTTTGGATAAGAAACATTTTTACAAGTGGGGGCATCAGAGATTTCTACTTTCAGCATGTTACTTGGTACTTATAAAGCTGAATATAAATTATAATTAGAACTGCAGTGCAAGAAGTGGTTTGAGTTGAGTGCTGCTTGTTTTTCTTACACGATTTTGACTGGCATTCCATTAATGTATTTAAAAAGTAATTTATTTTTTCATGCCTCACAACCTTTTTGTTTCCATCTAGATATTAAGTAAGCTGTCATGCAGCCAATGCATTGAAATATTTTTATTCTTCTACACTTCATTTTGACTTGATTGGACTCTCATAATAACAGTTTGGCACCCAGAGTAGTGTATTTAGTTAGATTTTGTGGTTTTGAGCATAGTTCCTCCCCTTTCTAGTTGGTCACACCCCTTCCCATTGACTCCACCCATTCAGCTGTCTCCTGCAACCCCCTTTGATTTGAAGTCACCAGCCACCACTGGAGTTTTACAGACAATATGCTACACTTAAATAAGTACAATTGCAGACTTCATTTACTTGATAAATTAATTCACGTGTATTTGATCTGAAGATGCCTCAGATTAATTGTACTATATATTAAAGATGCAGCATGCCCCTGACTATTTCTGGAATTGTTCCTGGTAATTTTGTTGAAAGTTCTCAGTATGATGCAGATGTAAGCTTACAGTAAAGTCTGCTGTGTTGCTGTAACAGTAGTGCATTTAGCTATAAAGCAGAAGCTGATTGTAAAATGGATGCTTAGAATTTCAATACTGAACCTTAACTCTATTGCTTTTGGTTTTGTTAAATACTTTACTGAAGTGATTTTGAAACTTTAGGTTGTCATTGTAGGGCTTAGTTTTTTAGCACTGTAAGTAGCCAGTCAGTTGTATTTATATCATGTAAACAGTTTTTCTATGAAGCTGCTTCTTTACTAAAATAAATCACTTTCTATAGTGTTTATAATTATTAAAAAATTCTTTAGTACATCTCCACTTAATATAGTTTATGCCACTAATCTCTTAACCATCAAATAGGACTGCTTTTGGTATTGCAATGTGGAGTTTTAAATATGCAGAATTTTTAATGTGATTTGTGACACTTAGCAGAGGTGTATCAGTGTCATTCATGGCTTGGTCTGAAGCAACAGTATGTGTCTGTAGTAATAGCGTAGTTGGTGTGACATAAGCCATGAGCTGCAGAAGGCTGTGTTAAAAGTAATCTGATATAGTAAGTTGTAATATATGTGTCTGTATGTATCCTGGAGACTGTTTTATGTTGATCAACTTCAGCTGAGTTGAGACTGTAGACTTTTTATATTTCTGTTCCCAGTTTATTTTTTGTTTGAGAACCAGTAAGTCACTTAGTCCTTAGTTGCTCATAAACATGTCCATCAATGGAGCACATTTTTTTTTATCAATGCTGTCATCTGATGTAATCTTTGTTCTTACATTTTGACTATTTGAGAAAATTAGAGGCTAGAGCATCTAGGCTAGGGTAGCAGCTAGAAAATGTGGTAAAGCATTAATGTCTGATGTTTTTCTCTACAGTTTACACCTGGTACCAGAACTGCTTTTTTTTATAAATTGCTGGATAGCAAAAAGGAACTGATGGTTATATTTTGTGTTGTTGTTTAATATATTTTGTCTGTTCTTCACTTTGAGTTTTGAATGTTGGTATCCCACAATTCCACTGGCGTGAGTGGGGTTACATAATTATATATGCAAATTTTATGTTAATCAATGTACAGATTTGTACCTATTTTCATGGGCCTCTGTCCAGATTTTTGATGTTTCCAGGTTGAGAGGTATGGTCACACCACATGGTCTACAACCAAAGGTTGTTGGGTGTGGCAGCTAACACTCCTAAAAGGAACCCTTCCCTCTGAAGCACAAAAGCTAGTTTTGTAACACAAAACAAAATATCCAGTTTGAGAAAAATGTGTCAATGTATGCATGTAAATGCATACAAGTGAAAGATTCATTGAATGCAACACACTGCAGTTCAAAAATACAGAAATAAACAATGCATATTTAAAATACTTAAAACAAGTACTGTTTTTCAAACAAACAAGCAGCCATGTTACTGTTACACTAAAATTTGATATAACTAGTGTTTACAGATATATACATTTTAACCAAGTCTAAAAAATAAATTGTTAGTGTGATTCAATGCCTTTTAAATAATACCAAAGACAGTACCACTATAACAGCCCCACACAGTTACTAAGAGTAGTACCCATTGTTTATCTATTCAAACTTTTCAGTTTTAAAATGCACATGATGGAACTAATTTCATTGATTCCAGGATAATGGCAAGAATCTAATCTCAACTGCCATAAGAGTTCATTTCTTTCTAAACTAAGTGAGTCTGGTCCCCCTCTCCCATCATTCAAAAATTGGTCAAAAACTCTGAATAGAAAGTCATGACCTGGATACTCCATACTGTGCCTTGCCAGGACATTTTTGATCTTGTTTCAACCTATGCTGTAAATATGCTCGTACACATGCTCCCGCAGTTGCTTGTCGGTCTTCCCGATGTAAAATGCCGGGCAGCGTGTGCACGTTGCCATTTAAACAACTTGTTTACTCTGGCAGTCAAATTTGCCTCTGATTTTATATTTCTTATCTCTTATTAAAAAGGACTGTCCAACTGCCATATATTTGCAATACCTACACATATTACATTTAAAAATATCACACCTCGTGGTTGAATTCTTGCTTTGACTCTCCAAGATTTGTTTGAGATTATTGCCTCGTCTGTAGACAATTCTGTAGAAAGAAATTAACTGCTATGGCAGTTGAGATTAGATTCTTGCCATTACCCTGGAATCAATGAAATTGGTTCCATCATGTGCATTTTAAAACTGAAAAGTTTGAATAAACAGTAGGTACTACTCTTAGTAACTGTATGGGGCTGTTATAGTGGCACTGTCTTTTTGGTATTTAAAAGGCATTGAATCACACTAACAATTTATTTTTTTAGACTTGGTTAAAATGTGTATATCTGTAAACACTAGTTATATCAAATTTTAGTGTAACAGTAACATGGCTGCTTGTTTGTTTGAAAAACAGTACTTGTTTTAAGTATTTTGTTGGCATTTTAAATATGCATTGTTTATTTCTGTATTTTTGAACTGCAGTGTGTTGCATTCAGTGAATCTTTCACTTGTATGTATTTACATGTATACATTGACACATTTTTCTCAAACTGGATATTTTGTTTTGTGTTACAAAACTAGCTTTTGTGCTTCACAGGGAAGGGTTCCTTTTAGGAGTGCTAGCTGCCAAACACAACAACCTTTGGTTGTAGACCATGTGGTGTGACAAGTGGGTTATTTAAACTCTTGCTTCTAAGGAAGTGTGTATCTGATTAAGTTAAACTATTGTGGATTAACAAAAAGTGTCATCATTTTTGAGCTTAATAAATACTGCTTTTGTGGATCTAGTTGGACTCAACTGGTGTGTGATACAGGTCTACTCAGGATTCTTTGGTGTGGATTAGCAGTTTTTCATTTTCAGCATTAGAAACCTTGACAACATTTCTCGGTTTTGTAAGCAGTTGAAGCTTCACCTTCAAAAATCAGACAGCTATTGTTTCACAAATAAAGGCTGAATATTGATTCCAAATATCGCAATTTGTAAATTTAATTCAAAGCTTCAGTGCTGTTCATTGCCTTAAAAAATGCATACTCTATTACTCATAAAATAATTCATAACAATCTCCTTTTATATATCAAGTTTCATGATATCCAGTGCTGTCATCCTCAAGCACATATTTGATATGTAACTATTACTTTGTCTCCTTAATTCTCAGCACAGTATTTTTGGCTACTTGTAAAATATGAACATGTCTGTAGTAAGGTATGTCCATTTTAATGTCTTGCTGTTTACATCACTTAATGGATGCTTCCTTTCTAGTATTTCAGTTGTTTTGAATGTGTACTCCTGTTATTTCAGTTGTTTTGAATGTGTACTCCTGTTATTTCAATTGTTTTGAATGTGTACTCCTGTTATTTCAGTTGTTTTGAATGTGTACTCCTGTTATTTCAGTTGTTTTGAATGCGTACTCCTGTTTTAAGTTGCCTGTTTTTTATATGCGTATATTATACTGCTGTACATCTAGTTGTATTGTTAGGTATATGTTTGTCTCTAGCTGAATTGTAACTGAAAAATGAAACTTGCACCAATAAATAAATGCATTTTAACCTCATTTTTTTCTACTGTATTCATTAAAAATCATCTTTCCACATTTCTTTCAAACTGAAGCAACTTTATAGAATGATTTTAGGAACTACATATCTGAAAGAAAAATGGACTTTTCTAGCTATCCGTGTAACACAAGAAATGTTCAGCTCACTCAGTTGAAAACAAAATTGTTATTTACAGGATCTCATTCTTTTCATCAAGGAAGTATTTACAACCAAGTCCGCACCACTGTCCAATATTCTACACAAATAGGTATTTTCACCATACTACAAGACATCTCTGTAACTTGAAAGGTTGTACCTCTGTTCTTCTGGTCTCAGAGCATGATCAAATTTCCTTCCATGATACCTTACCACTCCTTTTAGTCATTCCATGAAGACTTAAATTTCTTCTTGTCCCCGGTTAATTATTTCTCTTTTTCTCTCTCACCCTCCAAGAGAAGTCAATGTCAACAAGTTTGTTTCCCTCTTTATCCTGGTTTTAACATTCCCTTTACAACTGAAGGCAGCATGCCCATCTCCACTTCAAGCAACTCCATGGGAACATACTCCCAGCACACACCAACACTGCAGTTTCACATGCCATATGGTAATCACTAAGGTGTACAATACCACAACTTGTCGGTGGGTGCGCTTTCTCCTTAGAGGTTAATGCTTTAGGCAAGTGGGTATCAGGACGAGTGTGTATTTATTAGTGCATATATGCATGTACATTGCAATTAAGTAAGCTGGGGGCTGTAGTAGCATGCAATGTCTCTGACAGCAGCAACATGAAATGCATTACTTTGGTGGCCATCACCTTCCCACCTTCAAACTTTTAAGCATCTCTATAACCTCGTTAAAACTCAAGTTACTGCTGATAAAAAATTGTATTACATAGATCCACAAATAAATTATAAAAAACAAGAAATGTTGTTCACCTATTAACAAAATCTTATACTGTGTGGCTCCTACTGCCTCCAACCCCTGCACAGATAGCTCTTCCATAGAAACTGCTAATAAACTTAACTTCCATTTTATAGACTCTATTGCTACCCCAACACAAAATCCCCTTACAAACTCATGACAGCCTAATGAGGGTCCCACTTCCATTAAATCTCTTTTCTCCTTCAAACTGCATCTACCTCCCAAATAAAACACCTACTCAGTAAGCTCAAGAGGTCTTCACACTCCATTGATAACTAACCAGCAGAATATATGCACCATACATCTTCACAAATGTAGTAATTCCTCTGAAATAGCAATCCTTAGGTCTATAACCATCTTATTCTCCCTTTAAAATTCTAAAAAAGTGCACACATCAGTAAATCTTATAATGGCTTCTTTAAGAAAATCTACTAACTTCAACCTAACATGGTTTTTTACCCATAATCTAGCACAACATCTGCCTTTGTTGTCTTTTTAGATAACATAATCAAAGCTAGAGATAATAACTTGGTCTCTTCCCTGTTTTTACATCTCCCTAAAGCCTTTGGCACAGTCTCTCACTCCAAATTACTCTCTAACATGTCCCCACTTGCTCTTTCTAATACAACACTCAGATGATCCGCTAGCTAAATTTCTCACTAACAACAATCTGCAAAATGGCTTTCTACTTGCTACTGTTTTTTTTTTTTTTTCTTCAGTTAATACTGGTGTGCCTCAAAGTTCTGGTCATGGATTTCTCTTTAACATCTTTATTAACAATGTACATACATATTCCCAACACTCTTCCCTCACCTACAGTAATTTATTGATGGCTCCGCCCTCATCTTCTCAACAAACACACTTCCTCATTTATACTCCTGCCCAAAATGCCTTCAGCTTCATTGAACACTATGAAAACCAAATCTTCCTAAATCCCAATAAAACTAAGCCATTATTATTTTACCCCAAAACTCCACCACCTCTCAAATACAGTTTAAAAATAACACCTCCCAATCACACAGATTTAGATGTAATATTTTGTATCAAGTTACTAGGCATCACAATTGACGATCAACTAAAATTCAATCTTCATATACAAAATTGTATAAAAACACATCAAAAGGTCAGTATGCTCTATAGATCCAAAAAAATGCTTGCCAACTCCTGCAGAGTCACCCTGACAAATACATGCCTTCTACCTTGTCTCTTCATGCTTCACCACTTCTTACCAGTATACAAATCTTACTCATCACAAAACTAGAATTGTGTTATAACAAGGTAGCTAGGTTTGCAACCAATCTGTCATATAAAGTCATTACTGCTCTGCACTGAAAATATTAAACTGGCATGCGTTGAACAGTTATCTCAAGTGCACACAACTTCTACTTGCCACAGAAACTGATATAGAATCATTTCCACTGTCCATCATTCAATAGCATTCTTAAATAGTACCTCCTTAACTGCTGACTTAGCTCAATTCAGAAAAAGCTTATTGAAACCCATAAACCTAAGAAAAACATAGAAACCTGGAAAAATATTCCTATGCACGTTAAATCAGCGCCGGCAAATACCATTTTAAAGTATACCCTAAAATAAAACATTCTCAACTCCAGGCTCCATATCTGCTTTTCACAAGGTTAAAGTGATCCATTTATTTCCCTCTTCCTATATTATTTTTCTTAAACACTCTCTCTTTCCTTTTTCTTCCATTGCCCTTTATCCTTGACATCTACTATACATCAACTATCTTTTTTTGCTGCTCTTAGCATTTACCCTTATTTCTCTATTTCCTTCTATATCATCATCTTTAAATCTTCTTTTATCCTTTTCATCTCCTATACTATTCTTCTTACTGTCAATTTTCTGCAAAAATGTACCTTGTTACTTATTTTCCCTCCATAATATTCAAATATTCTTATATAATCATATATACATATGTACATATTTACCTGTTTCTGGTTTAGTCATGTGTTTTTTTCTTTTTTTTTATCTCATTTGTATAATTTATTGTAGCTTCTTTAACTATGTGCATATTTCCAAGATTATATATACAATTTGTATTATGTCTTATGGACCTTTTCTCCCTAGGCCTTCTTGAAAGTGGGATTTGTGCCCAGTTATACTTTACTGGTAATCAAATATTAAATAAATAAAATAGATAAAATGTATTCCTATATCTGTCACATCACAATCAGACATATGGGTTTCACAAAGTCAGTAATGTAGCTATAACTTGTAGGTATATGCAGGGATGATTGCAATTGGTTGCCTTGTATGACTGTGTGACAGCAATAAGATGAAACACAATACTGTGACATTATTTTTAATTACTTTGCTGACAGCCAGATATCTGTAAGTAGACACGTATGAGGGGGACTGCATGGTTTGCACAGTCTTATTTTTTATTCATTTTTTTAATCACAGTTGTATATCTGTTTTGTAGAAACTCAGTCGTGCGGAGTTAATTACAGTGAAATTGCATTATGTCTGACAGCAGCAAGCTGAACTGTATTAGCATTACCTTTAATAATTTCTTAATTTATTTGCTCATAGTCAGACATTTGAGGCATACACAGTTAATAATATTGCTATAAAGGGTAGATATTGAAGCAGTCTGTGAATGAAAGTGTCTGACCTCTGCTGCTTGATCACAATTGTATAATCCCTAGTTTGAAAGTTTGCAGGGTTGTACATTGTTCAAATGAAGCAAACTACAATACAGATAATAATAATAATAATAATAATAATAATAATAATAATAATAATAATAATAACGTATTATTATTATTATTATCATGATCAGAGTGTGAGGTTTGTACTGTCAATAAAATGTCTGTAACCAATGTGCACTGAGGAAGTCTGTGTATGAAAGTAACTTTCCTCACTTATGTCTATTTCTATAAATTTGTGGAGAAGCATGGTGTGGTCTAAGAGTTCAAGGGGATTTGTAGGTTCTAGAAAGACTGCAACTTTAAGGTTGCCTTTGTTCCTGTTAATTAATGTCTCACATCTGTTAAACACCAACTGATCTGCCTTGGCAGAGCTAGTGTGTGTGTCTGTGTGTGTCTGTATGTTTAAATACATGTTTGTGGTCATTACTTTTTCTTTTCTTTAGTCAGACATCTTTGATGCATACTGTCCATAAAGTAGCTCTAAGCACCTAGTTTGTCAGACATGAACAGTTATTTTCAAAGTGATGCTTGCATTTATTTTGAAGAGAGAGTCTTATACTCAAACACTATTGAGTATGCAGAGAAATATATGAGTAGTTACTTATACAAACTTTTGACTGTATTCTAAATTGAATATACCATAACATGTCCCCACTCCATTTTAATAACCCTTACCAATTCAATTATCTCTAGTAGAACCACCCAGTTTACTTTGAAGCCAACATCTGCCACTGCTCTAAGTACATTGTGGCTCCGGTGCTCTCAGCTGCTGCTACTTGAGTCTGCCAAGAATTTAAAATTCCTAACATACCTTTAGTCAAAATTTAGATTTTCCACAGGCTACATATTTTATAGAAGCAATGCTTTCCAGAAGTTCTACATGCAGATCTATATTACTGTATATGATAGATGTAATAGCCTTGCAGATGTCTTGAATTTCTACTTTTAGACTTTCCTGTCAAGTTTCAATTGATACAGTATGCTTACTATTGAAAGAAATGTAGGAGTTTATGCAAACAGACAAAAAGTATGTAACTATTTATGAAAATAAAGGTGTCACATTTTATCATCTTTGGAGGCTTTCATTGCATCCTAATGACTTCTTTAAAAACAACTGCTTCATGACTCTGACGGCTCTCAGTATGTTTCCTATCTATCTAAAATGTAGGTTTATTCTTGTCTTTTAATGATCTATACATGAAATTAGGGTCTTAGGGATTAAGTGCTCTCTAAATATTTACTAGTCTTAGTTTAAGTCAGAAATGGCACAACTTCTGAAATATAATGTGACACTCTTGCTTGGGGTTAGATCTGTATAATTCTGAGAGAATTACATTGCAAAAATGTGAAAATCACCTTCAATAACACAGGAAGTCCTTTTGGAGTAAATTTAACAAATGAGGACCATGCAGTGGAGCAGCGGTAGTGTTGTTGCCTCAGAGCAAGCGGTTCTCTGGTTCAATTAGCAGCTGGGGTTCCTTCTGTGTGGAGTCTGCATGTCCTCCTTGCATCCGTTTGGGTTTCCTCTGGATGCTCTGGTTTCCTCCAACGTTACAAAGACATGCATCTTGAGTGTTTCTCCCTGGGCCTTTGCTGAAAATTGGCTATGTTCCAAGTTGGACTTTCCTGGTTAACAAATGTTAAATAAAATAAATTAAATAAACAAGCTAAACATTTTTAAGGCCAAATCTTCCTGGTACGGCACAAATACATATACTATAGTACTATATTAAAATTTTGTGTAGAGTGTTCAATGAAGATTATATGCCTTCCTTATCCTTTAAAATGTGCTTTCCATCTTAATTATTTTTTCTTGTTTGCATTTGTTGACCTGAATAATCTGACCATTGATTTATTTTATTTACCAGGGTTACACTGATCACAGGGAACAATTTCAGGAAGCCTGGCTCAGTACAATAATAGCTGAACAGATGGATAAGAACATTAAAAAATGTATACACTAGCATGAGCTAATGCACAATAAAAAAGGACTATATACAATATTTACTGTAATGGTTTACTAGTATGACAGTACGATTGCAGAATTTAAAAGAGGAGGTGAAGAAATGGAGAGAAGTAGCAGTTAAAACAGTTAGATAATGTGATCCTCCTAAGAACATCTACATTTGTCCTTATTTGAGGAGATAACTTTTTGAATTGAGGTATACATTTCAAACTGGAGAAGACAACTTTAGTAGATCTCCTAGATTTGGAGTAATTGCAGAAAAAGCATGCAGTTCAAGGAGCAACAGGGCAAAAAAGCATGCCTAAGACAACCATTTGTGAAGAGAGGAAGTATCAGAATTTGAAGAGTCAATATTTATTTGTTTTAATTGAGCTTTTTTTTCATTTTACATAACACTAATAAAGACAGTTACAAGATAACTAGAACTAACAACTATACACAACACATACATGATTTAGCTTGTCTCTTACTATTTAAAGAAACACAGACAAAATACAGCTCTGTCTACTCTCACAGCTTTTCTATTCTCATTTCAAAAGTAGTTACTTATCATGTTCTAGTTAAACCAAATTCTTATCACTTAACAAACTCATGTCAAGTGTTTATTAACATCTTCATTTGTGAAGGACAAGAAAATGTTATTAACATGCCTAGCCAAGTATGGTCATAAATTAACATAAGGAGTAGTACCAGGGGTTTCCATTGCTTTCGCTATCAGTATTTTAATCATGCTGGTTAATACCTATATCACATTATTAAAACCTTTAATTCTCTTATCAGTGACTTGATATTTGTTGTTTACTTCTAAACCTATCAAATAATATTCCCAGTTATTTAGAAGTTTTATTTTCCATGCCCACTTAATGATGCCATTGAGATACCTTGGTAATACTGTGCTCCAGAAAATGTGGACTTTACCTGCATCCTGCTTCCTGCACCTCCAGAACTTATCATTACCCTGTCTTGCTTACTGGAACAACTTCCAGGTCATATAATACCAGTCAGATACTAACCACATCCTTATATTTATGCCATCTATTTAGACCCACTGAATCCATTCAGTCTCATCAACTACTAATCCCTCATTTATCTCCAGTGATTGCGCAAATTCTTTGCAAGATGTTGCTCTTTGTACTGCCACAAAACTTTGTATATTACACTTGCCCTACTTTTGTGAATGTATCCCCATTTTCTCATCTGTGATCACACCCTGCAATATTTCTGCTTTCCCAGCATCTTATTCCATATTGTTTTAACTTGTTCATAGGTTAAGCAGTCTTGGGGATCAAGGCTAAACTGCTTCCTGCATGGTTCCAAAGGTCTTAGTTTTCAGCGCACTTTCCTATCCATAACCTGGTCTCAGGATACCATTCCCTTGTTGTCGCTTGTCTGGTCATGATAAAACAGACGAATATTTGTGGGTTCAGTTCAAGCAGCTTTATTACATGCAAACACATCAGGAATGAGGCTTTGTAACTTAAACTTAAACTTAGAAACAGACTGATTACCACACTCATACATGTTAACACACTGGCTGTTCTGTCAAAATGGCACTGTTGCCTTCACGTGCTCAGTATTTATATGCACGTGCTTACATCTGGAAATGCTTCTTAAAGGTACATACACACACACTGATCTGCATTCTCCCTCTTTGAGAAATATTCCATATACTAATTGACAGTATTCAATGACATGTAATTTACAGAAATGATCTTTTGACATGCAGTTATACAGAACTAATTATTTGACATGCAATCGTACAAAATCAGACACATATAAAACAATCATGTCCAGGTTGCTGTGTAGTTTACACTAGGTCTGGAAATATGACCTGATCATGTAACATAAAAGTCAGAATTAAATCTAGCAATGGGGACTGTCTTCAAGGAATGTTCAACTTTGGGGACAACTGAGACAGCATCAGGAACGGGAATGGATACTGAGACATTCTTCCATATGAACATTGTCAAGGTTGCTCTGAGATCTAGAGTCTGTATTACAGATATGATGCTGCAATATCAATTCTGATACAGAAAGAAGATGTCTGTAGTTTCTCTTGTATTCTATACCCTCAGATTCCACCAAGTAGGATCTCAGCTCGGCATATATACCACTCACTTGACCAATTCAATCAAAGCCTTTCACAATTTGCATCCTCATTGTCTCTCCTTCTTTTAATGGATGAAAAAATCTGCTCATTTTATCATAGCTGGACTTCTGAGAAGAATGCTTCTTAAAAAGTTGGGCTTTGATTGTTCTATTGTTTTTAGCATTAGACACCAACAAGAAAAAACTGATTGGCAAAGTTGTTCTGGTTTGCCTAGATAGATGTCTCTGAGCAGGCGAGCCAAGTAGATTGTCATATGATGTATTTCTGAGATTAAGTGAATTCAAGAAGATATTGCCACTCTTGTTTGGCATCTACTTTTCCGAAGTACAAGCAAACACAGGAGGGTTATGGCTGACAAAGTTTGCAGATGACTGCAAACTGGGCACCATAGTAGAAAACACATCTGCCACAGATATCCTACAGAAGGGTGTCACAGAAACGGATAACTGGTGCCAGAGCCATGGCCTAAAGTTAAATGCCAAAAAATGCATAGTCATACCCTTCGGGAAGAACAAGGTTACCCCTAGCTACCAAATAGGTGGCAATCCACTGAGCACAGAAGAAGTTATCAGAGACCTGGGGACCCAGGTTGATAGTAGTCTGTCATTCGACACCCATGTAGCTAAAGTAGTTAGAAAGACCTTCTACATTGCCCACCTTATCATGAAGGGATTCTCATCTAGATCAAGGGAGGTCATGGTCTCCCTTTACTCATCACTCATCAGACCAATGATTGAGTACAATGCCCCATTCGGAATGTATCTGACCCGACACTTGCAGCAGCTGGAGAGGCCACAAAAGTTCCTCACCAAAAGGATAAAGGGTCTCAAAAATCTGTCCTATGCTGCCCGACTGAAAGAACTCCAGCTCTATTCAGTCACTTACCGCTTGCTCAGAGGTGACCTTTGCCTAACATATAAGGCCATGTCAAACCCAGATTTGATGAATATGCTTCACCTCAAAAAATCTAGATCCATCAGAGTCACAAGGGCGGGAGACTCAAACCTCAACATGACCATTAATAGGACGTGCTGGAGGGATAGATTCATCACCCAAAGACTCCCTATGCTGTGGAACAAAATCCCGGTATATGTGAGGCAGAGCACCTCGCTGGCCTTGTTCAAGAGAAATCTTGACCAATGGATGGGAGATCGCAGATATACCCCAGGGATTACCTCAGTGTCACTGCTCGACAGAGACACAGCAAAATAATGGGTATAGTTCCCCATACTAAAGGGGTGGCGTAAGCCACAAAACGATGGGCTAGGCTTATAAATGCCCTCGGGCAGATAGCCTAGTATGAACCTATGAACCTATGAACTCTCTAGTAATTGCTTTGTACTCTGTACTGCATGTTCAGCAAGGCCGTTTGACTGTGGGTATTCAGGAATACTAGTAACATGAATAAAGTCCCACTCTTTTGCAAATCTCTGAAACAATTGACTGGTAAACTGAGAACTGTTGTCAGAAATAACTTTGTGTGGACTACCATGGACTGAGAAATTATGCTTCATCTTAGTAATAACATCACTGGATGTTAGGTTAGCTAGCAAATTGATCTCAAACCAGTCTGAATAAGAATCTATCAACTCTAATTAATGCTGATTGTTCCACTCAAATATGTCGATTGCTAATGTTGACAGGTAATTCAGGAATTTGGCTTAGCTGAAGTGGTTCTTTTTGCAAATGTGCTTAGTAGTGTTACACACTGAATAAAAAGAAAGCACTTTATCAGTGTCTTTTGATAGAAAAGGCCAAAATACTAGTCCTCTCGCTCTTCTTTTGGTAGAATCAGAACTTGGGTGGCCACGATACAAAATCTGAATGTATTCATGTTGTAAGCAAGTAGGAACAACAACATTTGGACCTTTGAAAATGATACCACCTTCCATCAGAATCTCATCTCTGTATGGAAAATAAGGCTGTACTTCTGGCGGTACACAAGATTGCTTTGACAGTCATCCTACATTGATGAAGTGGTGGAGCTTTTGCAAAACTGGATCATTCTTTTTATGATCTCTCAGCTCATCAAGTCTCATGGTAGAAAAATTACACACTTCCATGGTATCAAAGTCAAAATTCTTTGCATCAAGCTGTTGTGTGTTATTTCTGGGTGATTTGGATAAGGTATCAGCCAGATAAAGAAGTTTACCTTTTGTACAGACCATTTTGAAATTATACTTTTGTAATTTGAGCATCATTCTTTGTAGCCTTGTTGGAGCTAAATGCATATGCTTCTTTAAAACAGTGACTAGAGGTTGATGGTCAGTTTCTATCTGGATAGCTTGGCCATGAATATAATCATGGAACTTCAAACATGCAAACACAATTGCCAAAAGTTCCTTCTCAATTTGAGCATACTACATCTCAGTTTTGGGTAAGAGTTCTAGATGCATAAGCAACAGGTCTGCCCTCTTGAAGAATAACTGCAGCAAGACCAAACATTGAAGCATCACAGGAGAGAACTACTGGTTTGTGGACATCATAGTATCTTAATGTAGGTGGGTAGGCAATTTGCTGTTTGAGGTTATCAAATGCTCTCTGGTGCTGTTCTAACCATGATCGTGCAACATTTTTGTGTAGCATCTCTCTTAAAGGCACTGATAACTCACTAAAATCAGGGATAGATTTGCCCAAATTGTTAACCACACCAAGAAAACACTGTAGAGCTTAGACATTGTCTGGACATGGCATCTCAAGAATAGCTGCTTGCTTGGAAGAGTTTGGTCATTTGTTTGTACTGGTAAATAAATGACCTACATAAGTAAATTCTAGTAATTTGAATTTGTATTTCAGAGGAGTGAGCTTTAAATTCACTTCACGCGTTCTATCCAGAACTTTCCTGAGGTTTCTGTCATGCTCTGCTTCACCATTACCTCCAACCAGTAAATTATGAACTATTGTTGGACACAGGTAGCTTGAAAAAAATTGCTCTATTGCTTGCTGAAAGACTTTACTGGCAGAATTCATTCCAAAAGACATCCTGAGGAATCTGTATCTACCAAATGGGGTACTGAATGTAGTCAGTAGTGAAGATTTGTGATCAAGCATTACTTGCCAAAATTAACTCTTTGCATCTAAGACAGAAAAATCAGTGGCATTTGGCATGAGGGTGACAATTTCCTCGACTGTATGCATAGGATGATGAGGTCTTTTTAATGCCTTGTTCAAGTCTCTTGGGTCAATGCATATTCTGATTTCATGTGAATTTTTTCTATGAGCAGCTTCCACAGAAGACACCCACTCAGTTGGTTCTGTGACTGAACAAATCACACCTTGCTGCACCATTTTGTCTAACTGGACCTTGACTTTGTCCTGCATAGCTACAGGAACTCTCCTTGCTGTTCTGACCACTGGACTGACCTCTAGGTCTACTTTCATGGATTATACAACTAAATGTTTGCCTAGCTTGTCATCAAAAACATCAGTATACCCTGAGAAAATAGATCACTGATGCTGGAACTGGGACGTGTGCTTACAAGATGTACTTCTTTGGGAAAAAGAAAGCAGTTTCATTCTTAAACTGTCTCTGAGACCTAATAATGACTCCACATGTGTTTAAACTACATAAAATTGCAAGCTGTGACTGTTACCAGCCGAATAGCATGAAAGCACTATTGAACCTTCAGTTTGAATCTCTTCACCTCCATAAGCAACAAGCTTCATGCAATTGGCCAAATTAAGTTGCTCACCAGCCCTCACCTTAGCAAATGTTTCTGCCGACATCACATTACACTTTGAACCAGTGTCTACTTTGACCTTCATGGGCTTACCATTGGTCAGAACAGTACAAAATACTTTGTCAACAAATCTACTCCATTATCCTTTTCACTAACCACTGATACACCATCTACATAGAAAGTAAGGTTGCAGCTTTCTACATGATCAACTTGCTTTTTTGAGTGACCTTTCTTAATAACTGAATGAGGCTTGCTTGATTTACACAACTTTTGAAAATGATTACATCTTTTACACTTGTGGCATTGCTGACCAAATGCTAAGCATTTTTGTCTTACAGACTCATGACTGGCACCACAGTTACAACAGTTGACAATAAGTCTTGACTTGGGTTTTGTTGATTCACTCTTATCCTATACTGAGTATGCCCTTTCTACTGAGCTAGTCTTGGAACTTGCTGGAAAGCTACAAGGTCTCCCAGTGGAACCCACAGGGGTTGCAGGTGCATTGTGCTTAGGCCTGTTTCTGCTCACCATGTGTTGCATGCTGTCTACATTTGCTCTAGAGGCTGCTGAAACCATTCTCTTATCACTTGCAAGAATACATGTGTGTCTTTCTGTGAGTTCATGGGTTTAACAAATCTGTATGGCTTTGCTTAACTTTAAATCACTGTCATGAAGCAAAATCTTTCTCACTGCAGCACTATTAACACCACCAGAAGTCTGTCCTGTATTAGCTCATCTTTCAAGTCACCAAAGCTAAACATTTTGGCTTTGCTTCTCAAGTCAGTGATATAAGCTGCAAAAGTTTCACCTGGCTTTTAGTCTCTTATATAAAATAAGTGCCTTTCTAATGTAACATTTGTCTGGAAGTTGCACATTTTTCTAAATTTGCATTTTAAGCACTCTTCCCTTGATTCAGCCGGTACCACAATATTGTGATTCCTCCTCTCCTGCATATACTGCTGGTGCATACACAGATGAATGCTCTCTTTCAATAGCCTCTGACCTAGCTAAGTTAAGCAAAATGAATGTCTTTGTATGTGCATCTTTATCAGAAAAAGCTGTTTGTATGAAAATATTGAATTCCTGCTTGAATACTCTCCAATTCTCTGCTATATTATGATCAAACACAAGTGGACTTGGTCTGCAAAATGTCTCTGCCATAGCAATACACAGTAGTGAAGGTGCTTGAAATTATGTACAAACATGCACACATAAATATATATGCCAAAACTTTATGCCATTACTTGTAATTATGCCCAATAGCACAACAAACTCCTTGAAATAACTGCACTTTGCCAAATAAGTCTCCGTAGCACAAGAACACTCTGAAATCACTGTTTTTTGTGAAACCCTCCTTATCAGTGTAAGAAATACTTTGAAATGACTGTACTTTGCAAATAAACTGTACATAGTGAAAAAAGCTCAGAGTAAGAAACACTTTGAGATGAATGCACTTTGCAAGTAAACTGTACACAGCACAGGAACCTTTCAAAATGGCTGTACTTTTGTGAAATAACTCTGTACAGTGTAAGAAACATTTTGAAATGGTGGCACTCTGCGAATAAATGCACACAGCACAAGAAACTTTTCAAAATGGCTGCACTCTGACTGCACTTTGCAATATAACTGTACTTTGCACACAGCAAAGTCTTTGAAATAATTGCACCATAATAAAGACACACGCTGCAAACACTTTGCACACAATGAGATATTTTGAACAACTCAAGTTATGCTTTGAATGGCTTCAGTCAACGTGAAATAGTAGTTTGTGCCCAAAACATAGTCTTTTAATAAAAAAACATGCAGCTGCCTTGCTCTTTAAGCTTAATTTGCCCTTTTATTGTACTCAGTATGCCCTTTCCTTCTCATTATACTTTTCTTTTGCCCGTTTTACTTTAAACATGCTCGTTATGCAAACCAAAGATAATTCTGAGCCCCATATGAATATCTCTGCTAGTTTTATCAAATATCATGATTTCAAACAGTTTGTTTAATTAATAATGCATTTTGTGCCCTTCATTTGATTAATAATGCATTTTGTGCCACTTGTTTGATTAATAATGCATTTTTTTGCCTTACAAATGCTCCATTTGGGGGAGTTCAAGATGGCCACTGTTCTGGGAGCACTGCTAATACCTAGCTCTCTGAAATACCCTGGGTTAAATAAACCCAGAAGACAACACCAAACACAAAAATGCAGAAATAAGACTAAATATCTATTTCTGATAACAGACGGCAATCAAAGGAAGGGAAAGAAGCAACAGATTCCTTTTAAAAATGACAGGATTAATCAAGATTTTGTCAGACAACTGGAATCGTGCAATACTGAGGCCCTGTTGTTACACACAAAATCTGAAAACTCTCCTAGTTGCAAGATGTAGAAAGGAGAAAATAATATGGAGACTCTGACATCTAAGACCAAATACTCGGTCCTATTCTCACCAGATAAGGACACAACTCCAAAGAGACAAAGAACAAATAAACAGCCAGATAATATTAAATATACAAGTAAAAACCAGGTCAGACCAGCCAGCAAGCCTGGAAGACATTAAAACAGCATTACTACCTATGCAGCAAGCAATACAGGATCTAACCTTACAGTTTCAAACATTCAGAGATTCACTTAATCAAATATTAACCAGAGTTGAAAAATCAGAGGCAAAAATACTTGAAAATGAAATAAAAATGGACTCTATAGTGCAGAGAACTGATTCCTATGACAAAGAGCTGAAAAGCATACAAGAAAAAATAATAGACCTTGAAGCAAGAGCTTGGAGAAACAATATTATCAGAAGGGGAATACCTGAAAGTGTGACTCATAACAACTTAATGCCAACTATTAAAAACATCTTTAAATCCCTGCTAGATGATCCTGAAGAAACACATGTGATAATAGAGAGAGCGTATAGAGCCCTGAGAGAAATGCAATCTCCTCTGAGAACAAGACCTGTCTATTAAAATCTTAAACTACCAGGATGTAAATAAAATACTTTTTGCAGATAAAAAGAAAGGGACATTCACCTGGAATGGCAATAAAATTTCCTTGGCTCAAGTCCTGCCCATAAGGCAAGCAAGACAACATCTGTTTGCATACTGCAAGTTTCTAATAGAAACGAAAATTAAATTCCAGATGAAATACCCAAACCTTCTTAATTTCACTGTAAAAGAGGTTAAATACATGGTTGCTGACCCCAAAGAAGCAAAACAAAAATTTCTAGCCATTTTTAAGCAGATTCCAGAAATGAAATAAAACATCCAGAAACTGAAAACGACTTGAGTGAACAATCAGCCGAATTACAAGTGTTTTGGATGGGATACCAACACTGAGAGCCTCCCCTTGCTTCCTAGGTCCTTAAAATGATGATGGGAGCCATGAGGAACACAGGAAATACAAAAGAAAACTGGGTAGGAACTAAAGTACAACTGCCATTTCCGATGCGCACCTTATGAATGAACTACACTTCCTGGGACTCTGGTATGTAAATTCATTCCCCTTTTGAGCTCAAAAGGCTCCATTGCAAATCCAAAATGACCTGAAATTAAGACACAGCAAGGCTAGGAAATGAATATTGTCTTAGAAATGCAAAAATCAATTAAAACCAACTAAAAAGATAAAACCTGACTGAGAAGATGACCAGAAACCTGATGTCTAAGGTACTGTTTAATTAAAACAATCACTGAGGTTTTGACTCTCTTACTAAGACTAAGTATGCAGAATCCAGCCTTAACTACTGGACGAGAGACTGTCTAAATCTGCTTACTTAAAGGCTGTATGACAGAAATACTGCTGTCTGATTAAGATACCTGAGAGAATAACAATAAAAACACTTTAGAAAAGAGAGTATATTTGATCATACTAATATAGACATTTTTCTTTTTGTTTAACTGCAGAAAGCATAATTATAACCTGAATATGTAGACTATAACAAAATATATTAGCTTGAAAACATTTTTTTTCTCTGTTTCCCTCACATCCTTACTTCTATCAGTAGGTGCCAATAACATAATTTGTGTACATATCAGGCTGTTACAATAATCTGTAATACAACTAAAATAGGGAAGTTCTTTAGTATAACAGATAGAAGGAGGGAAAGAGAAATATAGGAAGAAAAACTACGTGACCAGGACAACCCTGGTTTAAAAGGCATGGCATATTGTTGTGTATCTTGTTTTATCTAACCGAGGATTTGAATACTAACACACTGCTTACAAAATGTTTTATCAGAAGGATTAAGTCATTAACGAAAAAGCTATAAGCTATATTTACACATTACTATAATTGTATATAGGTTAAAGTAAGAGACTAGGGATATGATGCAGCAGTGCTTTTTTAAAAACTAGTTTGGTAAGCTTTGTCCGTATTGTATATAGTAACATAAGGGTGATACCATGTTTTATACCTACACACAAAGAGAATACACAACTTAAAAACAGGGAAATGTATAGTATACAACAAATTCTCATTATATTCCCCCAGTTATTCCTGGTCCAGGGGTATGGTGGTTAGGCACAGGAAGGGGACATGAATAGTTCGATGCTTTCCAAAAATACTCTACAGCAACACATACAAAAATCAAAAATACAAGTTAACACATACATCAGGCAAAACAAACATTTTTAACACATTTTTGTCTTTTCAGCTTTTCCCGGTTAGGGGTCGCCACAGCAGAACTCCGGTCTGCTAATGATTGGCAGTAGATTTTTTTATGGTGCCGAGTTGCCAGCCCAACGCCCAACCTTCAGCGAAGGCACGCCCATTCACGCATGTCTTTCGAAGGCCACTTGACTGTGGGGAGGACATGCAGACTCCACACATAAGGCACTCCAGCCGTGAATCAAACAGGAAAACCTCTTGCTGTGAGGCAACAATGCTACCGCTGTACCACAGTGGCTTAAACATTTTTAACACATAAATGTGGGAAATTGAGACATGGAGCATTAAAGGACTCCAAAATAAAGAAAAAAGGAAATAGTTTCTGCACCTTACCTTGAAATCCAAAGCCAATCTTACATTGATACAAGAAATGCATTTAATTACAGAGGAATGGTCAGATATTGGTAAAAAGAAGTGGATAAGACAAATTATAACATCAGAGGGTAAGACTAACAGTGCTGGTGTAGCCGTAATAATCAAAAATCAATTTCAAGATAAAATACTTGAAACTAACAGTGATAAAGAGGGAAGGTGGTGCTATGTAACTTTCACCAACCCAGTATTACCAAATCCCATAATGGTGCTTAATATATATGCACCCTGTAACAACCAACATCACTGTATTTTGTCACTTTACCCAATCTTAAACCAAATTAAAGATCACTATATAATAATTGGAGGTGGCTAGAACACATATCAAAACCCAGAAAAGGACAAATCTAACCCAAACAAATCTCATAATAAGCATGCTACAATAGCTCTAAATTAATTTAAACAAGATTTTAAACTGTATGACCCCTTCAAGTATGGGAATAATGACAATACAACTTGGAAGTTCACATTCTATTCCCAATGCCACAAGATGTGGTCGAGAATAGACTACTTTTTAATCTCACATACTTATTAACATAGATCACTCAGTAGTCATACACACCAGATTTTTCTAGGGCCATTCCAAAGCTACATTGAATATCAACTGGGACAAAAGACAGTACCTAGCAGATAGAGGTCACAGCTGGTCATTAAATCCTAATCTGCTTACCAAAACAGATATAATAAAAGAAATTGAGGACATATGAAAACCATCCCTTGTAAATGTCCCCACCTCACAAGTCCCAATGGACATAGAATGGGTGGCGGCCAAAGCACAAATCAGAGGACTTCTCATCAAAAAAAGCAGCATATTATAAAAAAAATACAACTAAAAGAGGAAGACACCTTGAAAGAGAAGATAGAACAACTTGAAAGAGAATTACTAAATAACCCTAATAATCAAACAGAAGTTGATCTCCTAAAAGCACAAAGAGACCTGTATATGTTAGAAACCAGAAATCTATCTTTTTATGAGGCAAGAATGTTAGCCAATTATGCAGAAGAAGCACAAATTCCATCCAGAGCTTTGACCAGAATTATTTTGCAACATAAAACCACATCATATATAGTAGAAATAAATTACAGGGACAAAAACTATATATGAAATGAAGAAATTATCAAAGTATTCAAGCAAATATATTCTCAAATCTATGGAGAACAGACATTACAAACCTCTAGGGAAGAAAGGACTCTTTTTCTTCAAAAATTTCAATTTCCTAAACTTGGAACAACAAAAATAAATGAACAGAGCATATTTCTATTAATGAGATAATCACAACAATTAAACATTTGAAATCAAACAAGGCCCCTGGACCGGATGGACTTACTACAGAGTTTTACAAATCTTTCACTCCCCATATTGCTAAAGTACTATGTCATGTGCTGGAATATATAATAAATAATAACATAAATGATATTCTCTTTAATGCCTCCAAAACTATTTTCATATTAAAAGAACACGCAGATCCCAAAAACCCAGATAGTTATAGACTCATCTCCCTTTTAAATATAGATATAAAGATCCTAACTTTGATACTCGTAAACAGATTAAAAAAACCTATTAGAGAAAATCATTTCTCCAGAACAATCTGGGTTCACTTCACATTGACAGACCAGTGATAACATGCTAACATTGGATGCATTGATATCTTTTGCAAATCCAAAAGAATATTAACATTTACGCAATGGTAGTAGATGCCCACAAAGCATTTGATAGGGTCAACCTAGAATTCTTACTTCAAGCATTACCTTATTTTGACATACCTAACAACTTTGTACAGATTATTCAAATTCTTTATAGTAATCTCCATACATCTCTTTACATAAATAAAACATAGTCAAATAGAAGTTCGATAAAAAATGGAACAAGGCAAGGATGCCCACTATCGCCTTTTCTATTTAACTTGTACCTAGAACCATTGTTTTTATATATTAAACAAAATGCTTATCATAATCCCCCCTCAATACATAACCTCAAAATATATCTTTCCGCTTTCGCAGACAATTTAAATATATATTTCACTACACCAAACTCCGATATGACCAAAATAATAAATGCAATTGAACAATTTTCCTATATGTTTAATTACAAACTAAACCTTAATAAAACTAATATCTTCCATTTGAGGCCAAACAGGATTATTTCATTGATATCACTTTTAGACACCATCAAAGTAAAGGATGAAATTAAATACCTGGGAATCACTTTTTTTCAAAACAATAAGGGATTCTACCAATAGAACATAACTCTTAAATGGCAAAGTATTATACAAGACTGTATAAGGTGGAACAATCTTAAGCTTCCATTTCTGGCCAAAGTCTCAATAATTAAAATGAATATATTACCTAGGCTAACATATATATTTATGACATCACAAATACCTATACATAATAAATTCTTTAAACAAATTCATACCTTCCTAACAAACTTCATATAGGATCTTAAAAAGACCAGAATCTTGTACCAGAAACTAACACTTCCCAAGAACAAAGGGGGTCTGAACCTACCAGATTTTAAAATGTATTACTCTATTATCCACACTAACAGAATACTGAGAATAGCAGAGTATAACCCATCAGCAAAAACTTGGTCACCGCCATGGGTGATAATATACTACAGATGCATCAAATCACTAGGCATCAATCCCAAAGTACTTCCCTTTTTGAACAAGAAAGATGTACAACTACACAAAATTATAGACCCTCTAAAACATTCTATAAACATAACACAAAAACTATTTCATTCCTTAAACCTGAGGCAAGCCCTGATAACATTAAAACCCCTTCATAAAAATTCTAATTTAAAAATAAATAACAAGATGCTAGATTTAGATTCCTTTCCCCGATTAAAAGAAAAAAGAATACAAGATATCTACCCACTACTTAATTGTACTATCCAAGAAATGATAAATAATCTGAATCTACCTAAGTCTTGCGTCATAATGCTTAGACAAATCAAAGAGATGTGTTCCAGTTACCTCCAAAACCTTACCATACTCAACAGTGACATGGAAAAATGCACTCTGCTCTGGGAGACTATCCTTATGGCAAAGAAAACTATAACAAACTCAAAAAATGATAGAGGAAATCAAATTCCAGAAAGAACTTTTTTTCTTTAACTATTGGAGGAAAATACAACCATCTTTGTACGACCACCAGATACAAAATGCAATTAACCTAACACTGAAAAGCATACCTCTTAAAAAACTGTTGTGCACATGTTATGATAAATAACAACGCATATTTAACACCTGCATTACTACACAAATTCAATGTAATAAAATCACCATACTGTCCACACTGCAAGGATCAGATAGCAGATTTAATGCATATATTTTGGAGTTGCAAATGCGTCTATAAACTCTGGAATTCACTGAAATTGCAATTACAAAAAGTGGGATATCAATCATCAACACTTAACGTGGGAATTTACCATATTACATATTCGCCCATCTAACTTCTCAGTAAAACAAGCAAACTCACTTATAACCATATCCTCATTAATAAAACTATATATAGCCCTCAGATGGATAGACTCTATGAACATCTCTTGGCAGGGTTTCACGAAAGTGACTATTAAACACCTATTAGCTCACAAAATAGTAATGGATAAAAGAAGCAAAAACAGCAAAACTCGAGCAAATTGGGAACAAACCTTCAATAGCATACTAGCATAAAACATCATGCACATTATAGAGTAACGTGTTATAAGGGAACCTAGCGATATACCCACAAACTCACAACAAAATATAGTATTGCAGACATTAATGTATGTGCTGTCTTTACATTGTTTAAACTTGTTTGAGAAAGCATCTATGTATAGAGTGTAAATAGGTTTGTTATATGACCTTCATGTTTCTATATTAACTACAATGTATAACTTTCTCTTATGGTCATGTTGTAAATATGACATTTTTTGTGTCTTTTATAAATGCAAAATGAAAATAAAAATTATTGAAAAAAATATGCTCCGTTTCATTTTTTTTTGCCAAATAAACCATTTATGCAGTTTTTTGTTACCTTAAGTTAATTTCTAGCCCTTTTTGTTTGTCTGAGCTCCATTTCACTCAACCAGCTCAATCTGCCTTCACCTTCAACTCTTAACTTCATCTGGCTTGAAGAAGTTGCTCTCTTAATCCTGGTTCTGACACCATGTTGGTCATCTGGTCATGATAAAACATATGAACATTTGTGGGTCCAGTTCAAGCAGCTTTATTACACACAAACATCAGGAATGAGGCTTTGTAACTTAAACTTAAATAAATTTATAAACAGATTGACTACCACACTCATACATGTTAAAATTCTGGCTGGTCTTTCAAAATGGCACTACTGCCTGCATGTGCTCACTGTTTATATGCATGCGCTTAGATCTGGAAATGCCACTTAAAGGCACATACACATACTCTGATCTACACTTGTCTCTCCATTTCCTTTGAACTTGTTATGTAAAGGAACATATTATAGTCATGCTGTACCATAACTGTGTTGAATGATCCTTTCCCCATCCACTATCCCCATATTAGACAACTTACCAAAATAAGCAATCATTATCGTAAGGACCTGCACTCATGCTATGCTTCTAAAGTCTGCTACTCTTGCAGTATTCTTTGCAAATATAGTTATAATCTGAGTGAGATGAAATGCTAAATTATATCTTGGGACATCCTCCAGCCCTCACCCCCTGTAACATCTTATGACTTTCACTTTCCATGCAGCTATTCTCTTCCCTTCTTTACCCAGAAGAAAATTTTCCATAAACTGCTGGATTTCTTTTAGTTTCGGATGTTTTGCTCTTACTAGTGGGATCCTAATTACATATGTGGCATAATCATATTGTCAACAACTTGCATTTTCCCCTGGATAGTACCAAAGCTCTGCAGCTTTGGAAGAAGCTCTTCTTTGACCATTTTCTCCAATGAGTTCAAATTGACACTACACATATCTTCCCAGGTACTCATGCTGACAGCCTTAAGAATAAAACCCCATTCAGCAGCTTAAACAGAAAAAGGCTGGGTCCATTCTCACTCTCCCCCTTTTGGATCATCATAGTCTTCTTCATTACATTGCAATTCTGACACTTCTGCAAACTTTTTGTGTTAGCACCTCCCCTGCTACTGCCCCCAGATCCTCTATTAACAGCATAAAGTCATCAGAGAACATGTAAAACCTACTTTTGATAACCATGCACCTCAAGGACTTCTCTGTCTCGCTTGAAAGATGAATTCTTTCATGACCACTATAAAGAGAGTTGCTGACATTGGGCAACCCTGTTATG
This sequence comes from Protopterus annectens, assembly GCF_019279795.1. Lineage (NCBI taxonomy): Eukaryota > Metazoa > Chordata > Ceratodontiformes > Protopteridae > Protopterus > Protopterus annectens. The sequence goes on along the minus strand of NC_056733.1, from coordinate 1,576,545,776 downwards.
TTTCTCATTTTATTTAACCAAATTCTAACAGGCGCTCTTTGATAAACACCCTGTATTATGCTGTATTATGGTTTAGGTATAACTGTTTGATTGATTCCAGATGTCTATCACTGAAGCCCCTCTCTCTCTAAAAACTTGAAATAGGAAATGCCATCTCATGAACCAAAAGTCTTCCTTATGTTGAAAAGGATAATGCCTGGTCCCATGCTGTTGCCAGGCTATTTCTGTAAAAAGTATGCTGATATCCACCAGATGGTAGTGATCTGCCTCCCTGGTACATAGCCATTCTGCCCCTGTTCCACAATTTGTAGAATAAATTTCTCTAATCATTGCTAATATTTTTAAATCTACAGTCACTGAGGATATCGGCCAAAAATCTGCAACATTTGGTTGCATGGCTACCCTTTTAGGAGACCTGTGATTACGGTCTGATTCCATTCACATGATCCCTGCCCATCTACCTTACCCATTATACATGTGGCTCAAGACGTGCAGTAACCTCTCTCCTTCCCTTATAAATGTTTGCAGGCAACCCATCTACTCCTGCAGCTTTGCTTCATGGAATCTGCTTATTTATTTTATAGAGTTCCTCAACCCCTATATCTCTGTCCAGTAATGCTGCATTGTCTGCCAATAAGTTGCATTTAATGGCTGTATCCAGGGGCCAGTTCTTAAATTGGCACATCTCTTGCTCATTATACAGACTAGCACAGAAATTTCCAAATTCCTTCATTATATCATCTAGTCATACAACCATTCTACCTCTTTTCCTTTAACTCCAATGACCATGTACCTGCATCTACACTGCTTGAAACATGCTATCATCTTTGGATTCCATTCCCCTCTAAGTCACCAATAGTCTCTTTTTATCAATAGCTCTGTTTCAGTTTGTGATAAATCTAAAAAAAAATCTATTGTAGTTCTCATTTACAATATTATTAAAGTGCCCTTTAACTATTGCCTTTTGCTGTGCTTTCTGTAATTGCTGCTTTAATTAAGAGATTACATTTTACCAGCGCTTTCTTTCCTTACCACACTTCTTCATTCATTCATTCCCTTCTTATTGTTACTTTACACCCCTCCCACCCCAAAATCCCAATTTTTTCTCTGTCATTTTCATTCCTTTCCAAGAAGACTGACATTATATCACTGAATTTCTGTTGTCTCTCTTTGCTTTGCCATTTGTAGTGAGCCCACCATCCCCTTCACTCCCTCTCATCTTACTAGTTCCTTGCAGAAGAATCCTATTATAGGTGCATGATCTAATATGTTTAGCTCTCCAGACTCCACATTATCCTTTCTATCCACCATACCACTAGGTGTTAGGACCAAATAAATGCAACTCTCTTGTCTATTTATCACCTTTCAGAAAGAAGCCCCTATCTACTTTGGGTACATAAGCCTCCAAATATCTATCCATGCTTAAAAACAGCACAGACTGGTGAAGCTGTGCGATCTAAAGCCAGATATCCAAATCCTAAAGAAAAAGAACAGAATCACAAGAAACTGTCCAAAACAACAAATGTGTTGAATGCTTTCATTCTGGGTCTATATTGTAAAGTCGAACGCTTACTTTATCGAATCCCTAAACGTCAACCCGTCCTCATCAAACCATGAAAACATTGATCGTCCAGAAGAGCGAAACCGGAAACGTCGAATTGTCATGGTTAGTCTTCTGCAGTATAGCTTTGTAAGGTTAGTGTGCGATAGTTACAGACCTTAGGGTTAGGGTGCGGGTTAAGGTAAGTGCATAGATGGTAATGTATGTTAGATTTAGTGTAGGGTTTTGTTAAGTGTATGTGTGTGGATTATTTAGTTTGTTTGGGTTTAGCTTTTTAAGGTAAGTGTGCGATAGTTACAGACCTTAGGGTTAGGGTGCGGGTTATGTTAAGTGCATACATGGTGGTATATGTAAGTTTTAGTGTAGGGTTAGAAGTAGGGTTTAGTTTAGGGTTAGAGGTAGGGTTTTGGTTAGTGTATGTATGTGGTTTATTTAGTTTGTTTGTGTAGGTAGTATGTAGTGGGCGGTGGGATGGGACAAGTATGACAGTTCAACTTTTTGAATTTTGCGGTTTAGGGCATTCTGTATTTATGCGATTTGATGAGGATGGGTCGACGTTTAGGGATTTGATAAGGTAAGCATCTGAGTTTATAATGTAGACCCTTTATTCTTGCTACTAGAACTTCATCAAAATGAAATGCAGTAAAAACATTTGCTACACATATAGGAAACAATGTCAAACTGTTTAACCTATCAGTCTTCCACTTTAAAACAGGTGCAAGAGAAAGATGTCAATTACATCCTGCTAGTGTAGTTCTCTATAAAATGAAGTTCTCCTAATCTTCACTTTGTGAACATTTTTCACTCTGCCTCATACAAAAAAAATAATAATATCTTTTTAAAATCATTACAGTTAAGTGAGTGTTTAAAAAGAGTATTTGTGTTATTAACCATTTTGATGTCATTGATATGTTTGCAAATTCTTTTATTCAATGTTCCGTTTTTCCAACATAAAAAGAAGAGCAGATTAAACAGTGTAAACTACCCCTTTTGTCATGTTGGAGCGTTCAAAAATGTACAAAGAGAGCAAGCCCCACATTTAGATATAAGCACCTCCTAAGGACTGTAGAAACTGACTTCAAAAATGCCTTTCAAATTATTATGTAATCTGTAAATAAATGTTTTGGGTCCTTAGACATTCAAACTCAGTATTGTTGTGGCAAAAATAGTCCAATCTTTCTGTGTTGTAGATCTCACTGCTTTGTTGTCCATGAAATGATGTAATACTATGAATTTTTTAAATCTGTGACCATCAGTCATGGTATCAACACTGACTGGTTTTCTTAATATTGGTGGATAATTCTTCACATGCCCCATTTTCATCCCATGAGGGATAGCACTGATGTACATCCTTACTAAAGAGAACCAAGTGGGATAAGATTGAGCTTAGGTAAACTTTAAAGTATCGTTTTCTAAGGTACGCCTTCTGTAGTACTGAAACGTGCTCAAAGTAAAGAATTTAACAGCCTTTTCTCCAACATGTAGAAAGTTTCTGTTTTTAGGTCAGCAAATATAGAGTCTGTGATTATGCCTTTGTGCATGTAAGAATATCTGTAAAAGTATAAAGAGTACTCATAGTCATTGTACTTGACTAGAAGCTATACTGATGTGGAAGATGTAGTCTGTAGGTTGAAGCAATTCAATGAATTTGTTTATTATTGGTCTTTCATATATTTAGGTTAGTGATGGAATAAGAGTTATGCCAAAAGTGATTGCCTGAAAATGGTTTGTGAGAGTTTGAAATAGGTTTCACAATGGCTATCTAATACAACCAGCTGTTAGTTAAAAAGATATTATATAAACGTGAAAGTGGGTGAAGAACGTATTCATGGTAGAAAGAGGAAAACCAGGGGAGGTCATCAGCTTTGCTAGTGGCATCTGCAGGCATTTCTCTAGAAACACCACAGCCTCTTTTGATTTAATTTGTTTAAAGTCCATTGATATGGAGTCAGCAATTGTGGTGAAGGAATTGTGATAAGGGCAATTGGAGAAAGTTGAGAATTCCTGAAGAAATTGTTGTGGGACAGTGATCCTGCAGGTGTGGATTTTTTTCCTTTTCATAAGGTATTGCTGGAGGGGGTCCTTGGGCAGTGATATTGCTAAATGCAAGAAATCCTTCATGTTTAATTGGAATGCAGTTTGGGTTTTGCTCAGGAAGCAGGATTTATGCATATCATGACTTCTTTGGCTATGTCATTACTGGAAATAAGGTCTGCTTGGGTTCTAATAAGGGACATACTTTCAAAAGTTTACATGTCATCTTTAAGTTTATTAAAGAGCTTTTATTAAATTAGCTAACCACTGATTCTTCAATAGTTTAAGTAGTGTGGATATCTTCAGAATGTGTTTTTGTATTTCTAGAAGGAAGTTACTAAATGAGGTGGGGAGAGGCTTTGGTGATTTATTCTGATGTAAAGGGAATGCAGTCTGTAGGAGATCCATTCTGAGTCAATCTAAGAGGTAGTGGTCACTTGATCTGAAGTTAGTTACAGTGGGTTCTTTTGCAATCCTTGTAAGGCTGTCATTAGTGTTGTTATACACAAAGTCAGGGCTGAAGGGGTATAACAGATTAAATATTAAAGACTCCTTGAAATAGAATGACTTTTTGGGGGGTTGTTTGATTCAAAATGTTACCCTGGAGGGGTGACAGTTTTGTTTATGGATGCTAGTGTGCATACAGCTGCACAAATTAAAACATAATCTTTGTGGACAGTTAGCTTGATGTCTAGTAATTTGGGTTAATGGTCACCTGGTGATGAGTTTTGAGAGTAGGGGTGTATGGTCAGTATGCCTTTTATTAGTAGTGGTGTGCCACCGCCAACACTGCCAGGTCTTGTTCCAGGCTTGTTAAAAATGTATGTGCATTCCAGGAAATAGGCCTTGAAATGTGTAGTGTACTCTTTAAATTAGGATTCTATGACAACAAGGATTTCAACTTTTGGATGGTACACATTGCCTGGATTTTTTCAAGTTTGTTGGGCAAACTACATGTATTGAGGATAGCCATGTTGAGTCTGATCATGGGAGTGGGCATAAGTCAGCATGCTGCCTCGGTTAAATTTTGACAATTTGTCTCTAAATAGGAGGAAACTAACTAAAAGATGTCATACCAAGCAATTTGCCTAAGCCAAATATTTGATACCTTTTGGCCCTTTTACCTTATGTAAAAAAATTGCATCAGTCCTCAATAACTGCAAAAATTAACAATTGATGTTTCAAACAAAGTGAATGTGGATGTGTTTGAAGAAGTTGGCCTGCTTAGTTGTGACCCTGTAAAGATAATGTTGAAGGATGAATCTGTCCTATTTATCTTGACCTTTCCTAGTGGTGTACCATTTCTAGCACCATTTAAAGTGGAGGCAATAGTCATGCTTATACAGATACCTGGTGTGATTGAAAGTGTAACTCAACCTACTGAGTAGCGACTGCCAATAGTACTGGTCATCAGAAAGAACTGTAATATATAAATAGGTATCAGTTTAAAAAAAGTGAATGATTCAGTCTGAGAGAAAGGTTCTTTCTACCTACGCCTCAGGATACTGCACATAGCCTTGTTACTGCCAGAATGTTCTCTACATTAGACACTTCAAGTGGATTGTGTCACATTCACTTAATAAGGCAGTATAGCAGTCAAAAACTAATTACATTATTACTCCAAATAGAAGGTTTTCTTTAAAAAGTCTGCCAATTGGTACAGCTTCATTACAGAAATGTTTCAACATAAGATGACCAATGTGTCGATAAGGCATGAAGTTGCTTATGCCACGCATGATCTATTAGCATCTGTTACTGATATAGAGACACGTGCCAGCAGATTGGAGGCAGTGTTGAAACCATTAATACCTCAGGTTTGAAGCTTAATAGTAACAAATGCAGTTTTGGTAAAATCAAATACCAATATTTTATCACATAATAGTGCTAGTGGTATGAGTTGAGACCCAAACAATGTCAAAGCCATAAAAGAGCTAAAAGTTACAATCTGTGCAATTGATTCATGCCATCAACTAGGCATTAAAAAGATATGAAAGATTTGTACCATATCTGTCTACAGTACTATGCCCTCTGACCACACAACTCAATCTGCAAACATTGAAAATAGGAGCAAATGCCATAGAAAAGTAGGTACATGCAGCCAGAAAATCTGGACATATAATTAGCATAAAATTGGAATGACAAATCGTGCAAACTTTTTCCCAGCAGGAATATGGTATGCTATTCAGGAACTCATGTTTTAAGAACAGAGTGACAAAAATGATTGATAAATGTAAACACATTTCCCAGGATTTAATAAACTCAGTGTAGGCTCAGTGTAGAGCCTACATGGAATGTACCCATGTGCATGGCCATGCCCCCCCGGCAGCATTCTGTGCATATTAGTGATGGTGCACTGCCTAGGGAGAGCATAGTAACAGGGATATTGTATCAATGTAGGTAGAAGTGTAGAGGCTGGTCAGATGGTATGTACATGGTGAGGGTCCCAGTAATGTTTTGCCCTACTGGTGAAATGTGCTGTGTATTAATAATTTGTGTATTAAATGTATAAAGTGTTATGTCTTTTTTTTTCTATTTGGTATTGTTTTTATTTTTTAACGGCCATTTGTACAGTGCAGCACAGATCACAGCAATGCCAAGCCACAATTATACAGAGAAAGCTGACACCTGCCAGACATCTAAAAATAGAAACCAGATGTAATTAATTATGATAACTTTTTTAATTTTTTAATTTTTTTTAATGTCTATTTACAAGGTATGGCATGGAGCACAGCAATGCCTAGCTGCGTTTACACATACACAACAGACACCTGACAGACATCTAAAAATAGAAACCGTATGTAATTAATTATTTATTTCTACTTTTGCTTATGCCCATTTAAGCCCATTTGTGTGGTGCACTGTGATTGCTTAGTAGTGTATGTGAAGGTATACTACTTTATATCCTATCCAAGTAGCTAAATAGGTAGAGCGACTGTCTTAAGTTTTGTAGGTCCTTGTTTCAAGTCCCTAGCAAACATATTTATTTAATGCAGTGTAAAATGTCTTTTAAATTAAAATCAATATTTTTACATTTGGAAGAGCTGCACAGTGCTAAGCACTACTTAAAAGTGGTTAATGGTTAATATTGTTTGCTCATTGCTAAGCTCTGATAAAACCATGGTTCTGCGAGTTTTCCCACTGCTCAGCTTTGCTTAGCTGGTTTGCGTGATGCTAAGCAATGCAGTGCTTTTTTGAATGTTGCTGAATGATGTGTAAGGGCTGAAAAACAGCCCATATTAAGGTCCATATGTTGGAATTCTGCATCCTTTGTTGGAGTCTGCTTATCTGCTGCTATGCCAGGTGGTGTTGGAGAGGGTGGGCAACTTCAGGTGCAGAGATGAGATGTGCAGGAGTCCAGGGTTTTTGTTGGACTCCTCATGCAGAATTATGAACTTAGGCTGCTGCAAGCTGATTACCAGGGGTCAGAGTGTAAGGCTGAGGCCTGTTATTGATTTTCCAGGGATCTTACCAGTGCTACTGGTATCCCCCACACTGGTGTGCAGTATTGTCACTACTATGATGACCTGAGGCAGAGAAAGAGGGAACATTGAATGCCTGGGTCCAAAAGGCTAGGGTTGGGCATGCCCTAAAAATATGTAAGTATTTATTTATTTATTTATTTATTTTATTTTACATTTGTTGACCGGGCTAGTCTAGCTGGATATATGTCCATTTTCAGTAGAGGCCCGGGGAGAAAAGCTCCAGTAATTAAACACATTATATGAAGATAGACAATTCAAATAGTAAGGTGTAAAATGAGGGCTAATTAATACACATATTACATAAAAAGTCATGGTAAATACAAAGTAAAATAGGCAAATGCAAGCTGAATGTCTGCAAAACTGATATGCATAATGGTGTGCTTCTCTCCCAACAGCTGCACCTGAGATGACTTGCAATATTTAGTCCCATGGTGGGCAGCTGGCCAGGTTGCACTGTGAGTGTGGTAAGTACGGATATATTATGCTACCTGTAATGCAATAAGCAATAAAGAATAAAAAATGTACTGCAATAAAGAATAAACAATAAAAACTTTAGTGCAATAAATGGGAAATTAGAAATGTAGTGTAATAAATGGTCAATTAGAACTGTAGTGCAATAAATGAACAATAACAGCTGTATTGCAATAAACAAGAGAATTATCAGCAATACCAATAAAGTAATAAGCATCATTGTGGTTTTGTAAATAAATCTGTCTTAATATTTGCAGCACACCTGTATTCATTGCATGTGTGTTCTAATGTCACTGCAGTCAAATGCAAAATTGTAGTAGCTCTACAATGCAAAAGGAATTTCTTGTAAAATGGTTTCCTGAACTAATAGTATGATTCAAGGTGGTCTCCAGGCCATTTTCAGTCACATAATGCTCACATTTTCTTCCACTCTAGGAATAAAAAGTATATGGCTGAGGTAGCCCACTTTATTAGCAGATAATGTGTGTAGATTTCCCAGAGAATTATCAGCAATACCAATAAAGTGTTAGGCAGCATGGGTTCCTAAATAAATCTGTCTTAATATTTGCAATAGGGCTGTAGTCATTGCATGTCTGTTCTAAGTTGCTGCAATCAATTGTTACATTATTTGCAGATCTCCAATGCAGTCACAGCTATTGAGTTCTACTCTCATGCCTGCCAACTAAGGCATGATGCCCGTCTAATTTACTTAATGTGCACAAAAATGCTTCAACTGTCACAGTTTTTTGTAATGCAATTACAACTGCCTAATCTGTCTGTTCCATGATTACCACATAAATGTTTACCTGGAATGCTATATATTTTCAAATCAATTTACATAACACCTTGGTAGTTATGTAAGTCCACATTATATAAAACTGTTCTGTGTAGTTGTGTACCTGCATTTGTTACTGCTTAGCCTATACTGAACCATGCTAACAACTTAAGAGATATGTAACTGCTACTTCAGCTATAGAAAAATAGTAGTCACTGTACTCACAACTAAAACTGCAGAGCTGTAGAAATGTGTAGCTGTAGGTAATTAATGGTATATTTTTCTCTCACTCCCCCACCCCTTATCTTCTTTAATTTATTATTGTTATTTATTATTATGATTTAGTATTAACATATTTTCTTACAATAACTTTTACTGGGGTCTATATTAGAACATCAAAATTTCACAATTTCGAATGTTCTATTATCAACCCCTATTCAGTGAACACTGAAAATAGTGAAATGACAGAAAACCAAATTTTTTCCTAGGGAAAATAATTCAGTTGTCCATTTCTGTCATTTCACTATTTTCAGCGCTGTGGTGGAAAGTTATGAGTCGGGTTCAGGTAAGTGTGCGATTGGGCGCAGGTTAGGTGAGTTAGGGTTAGGGTGCGGGTTAGGTATGTGTGTGATTGTGTGGACGTGAAAGTTAGGGCAGGTTAGGTGAGTTAGGGTTAGGGTGTGGGTGAGGTGAGTGTGCGATAGTGACGGACCTTAGGGTTAGGGTTTGGGTTTGTACAGTTTAGTGTAGGGTTAGTTGTAAGATTTTAGGTGTATGTGTGTGGATTGTTGTTTGTTTGGTGTACTTGTGTTGTGCGTATGTGTTTCAGAACAGTAAATGTTTTCTCTAGGAAAAAATTCACTGTTCTGCATGTTCGATGTTGTCAGCATTCGCTGAATAGGGGTTGATATTAGAACATTCGAAATTGTGAAATTTCGATGTTCTAATATAGACCCATTTTACTGGCCTTATGGTTTAATTCACACTGGTTTGCTGTTAACATAATTACTGTTATGTTACATAATGTTGTGTTACACATAATATACCTTAATATGTATTTGGATTAATAAATATCATGTTCCATTCTGTTAATGCTAACATTGGTTTGGTTAATACTAACTTTAACTTATTGTTATAACTACTTTACTGCAGCACATCAAGGTTGGGTGGTTTCTCGTGATCTACCTGCCTTCCCTCCTCCAACCATGGCACTGGGTGCAGCACATCTGGAATAAAGCCTGGTAGTACCCCCTCTGCTGCCCATGCACTACCTGTGGCATTGGGTTGTACAGCCCTACTGGATGGGGCTGGGCCCCCTCCTCTGGGAATGGTGGTGGAGGGGGAGTTGTCACCCATGATGAACTGCTGGGTTTGGTGTGCAGGATCATCTACTGTAGGTTCTATGGTGCCTGTGCTGAATGGAGAGCATGCTTGCCCAGAACCCAGCCTCCAAAGTCATTTACAAATTCTATCAAAGTGCACAGTTGTTGCTGTACAAGAAATGGGTAACTATGGTTCTTTTCTACACCCTTCCTGCACATACAGTACCTATCTGCCTTTCACTATGTTTTTCTCCCTGCTTGCACCCCGTGTAATCACTGAAGAAAGATAGAATGCCGAAACCGGTATGATTTTGGTGGAATTATATATGTACATTAAACTATCAGAGTGCTTAACAGACTTTGGTGCTGGCTGTTTTTTAGAATTTGCACCCCATTTCACCACATTTCTATCTCCCCATTTTTCTTTTCTTTATATATTTTTAGCGAGATGCTGCTCAATATGCTGTGTCATGCAGCTTTGCTAAGCTCAGCTAAATGGAACTATATTTCATGTATGTGTTTTAAATAATAAACATCTGTCCCCTACTTCAAACCCATGACCATTGTACCTATAGGGTGCTGCATTAACCTGCCATGCCACACAGCTGTTATTTAAAACAGGTGGTTTAAGCAAAACATAGTAATTGCAGGTTACAGTCGTTAAGTGTGTTTCCAAGGATTTGTGCATCAGACCACATCACTCAAATGTACCGAAAGATAAATATAAAAATTAGGACTGCACCTTGGAGTCTGATGCAAGAGCAGACTACTTGAAAGCCAAACACACAAGAATGGATGTAAATGAGGTCTCTAATAGCAGATAAATGTCCCCTTTTCTCAGCAGCATTTACAAGTACACCTGCTAAGGCATTACTAGCAAAATAAATGTACAACAGGAACCTCGATGCAGAAATACATCCAGATAAAACCATGCACATAATCATGGCTATAAAAAATAATATGTCACAGCCTGTATGTGTGTACTTATATCTTGCAAATACACCCACTGTAACAGTGATTCAGTAACTCAGTCTGTTAAATGCCGTGCAAGCAATACATTTTGCCACACAGACCTGGGTTCAAATCCAGTGGTGTGTAGCATTTAAATAACACTATTGTGAAGCCACCAGTTAATCACTGAGTTATGCACTCTTTATCCACACAATGCATTACAAATGAAATATCTGCTTGTCACTGATGGAAGTCACAGGCCTGCAGATGGCAACACACTTCACATAGCCCTATAGCAAAACTATAAGTGCATAAACTGTCACATTATGTATTAATATCCATTCACAGACGATTTTAACTTAGATAATGCAAATGAGGCCCACTACTATGAGTGCAGTACAAAATCCTTTCAAACTAACAGTGCAGATTAACATAGCTGAACAAGTAACATACACACATGCAGCCCTTGCTTGTAACATGGAATGCCAGCATACACATTCCAAATGAGTAACAGACTGTAACACATGGCCTGACAGTTGCCCAGATGGTGGACATAATGTTATATGTATCCTGTATGCTGCTCAAGGACACAACAAACATGCAGCCTAGTACTTTGTTAATGATACCATTGCCTAATATAATTACTCTAAACACATCCCTTAATTTGAGTGGAATGGCTACCCTCACTCTGGCTCTGACTCTACTAGAAGACTGCCACAGCTGTCACAGTTACATCTACAGCTTGTTGTCCTCCAAAGTGTTCACACTCTCTGCCTAGGACTATTACCTGCAGTAGCAGCTGCAGCCTGTACCACACACATCTCTATGTAAAGGTAGCTTCTACAGACTTACCCTCTGTAACGATGTAGTCTCCCCACCCAAGGAATGTCCAGCACAATATATCAGAAAGGGCTTATAATTTATATGGAGGCCTTATATCTTGTACAGTGGTTGCATGTCATTGGCTGATGTTAGTGCAAATCAGCTGTGTTGCCTGCAATTAGCATTTCAGAACCACAGATTGGTTAAGAGGCATCCACCTGCTAATCAGGAGCATGTTAAAAGGCAAATATGCTGGCTATGAGGAACCATTCTGTATGAGACTTTCTGCACACAAAACACGCATTTGCAAAAACTTAAATATCACCACATATCACCAGAGGAGTTTTGCACTCCAACAGGTATGTAAACTTTTTCATTACAACAGGATACAGATGTGTGAATATACTTACAGGGAACAAGGGATAGAGCATTAAGCTTTTCTTAGAACTGTGATAATAACATGTCATTGATCTCCAGATTTGTTAAACCTACAGAGGATGTACAATACATCAAGAGTGGAATGTTTTTTGTCAATATGCCACATTGATCTTGTGGGACTGTCCCTTTATAGTGGTTTTAATAGGACACTGCTATTTGTTTGGCATTGTTGTTTTGACATATTAATAGGGAAGTTCCCCTAGGGAACACACTGCAATAGGCTCCAGTGGTTGGTGTATGATCATACAGCAGTATCTGTCATGGCACACATGGGAATAGCTGACTATCACTAGTATCTTAGTTGTGTCCATACACTTAGTATGTTTGCACACTGTGAAATATGACATGTGTGATCAAGCAGTGGATACTGCTAGCCATTCTGTTCTTGCTGTACATCTACATAGTGTACTTCCATGTATGTGATCCTGACATGTGTTCCCATTCTGTTGTCTTTCAGGACACATGTACCCAAGACGCTGTGCACCTTTCTTGAATTATACTTAAAAGCCTCTGGGAACACCATGAACTACTACTGTCCAGGGAATGGCAAAACAGGGAACAGTGGGCAGCATTGTGGGCTGACATTGTCCATGATGTGAATGCTGCAAGTCATCAGAGCAGGACATATGAGCAGGTTCAACACCATGTAATGGACATGATCAAAGCTCCATGCAGAAGAGCAGCAGATGTAGCCAGGGATCGTGGAGTCATTGGTGGAGGGCCTGCAGCAGAACAACCATTTTCATTCACTGAGGAATTCCTGGCAAACCGAGGCCCACACAACAGCTCCCAGGCATCCATCAAACCATACATCGTGGATGTGGATGCCACAGTTTCCATAACAGATGAGCGTGCAGGTAAGCTTAGCTTGATAAACATTGCAATACTGTAGCATTCAGTGTGTCAGGGTGCACATACTATTATGTCGTTGTCAGGTCTCTGTTCTTTGTGGAGGGAAGGGTTTAACTGCAGTTTGACTCTCTTGCTCAGATGTTGACCGATATAATAATTAACATAATAGCTATTGTAAATGTGAGATATATGGATGCATTACATGACCTTGTTGTGGTGCAACATGTGGTGGTACTGACATTACCTCTCCCTCTACATTTCACAGGTATGTCAGGTATTGGACAAGGCTGTGATCCTACTCCTGGTAAGCACAACACTGTTTTGTTATAGATGTAGGTTTACAGCAATGCAATCCCTAAAGTGTCATCCCAGGCCTGCTGCCTGGAGTGCTGTACTGTTGACATGGTTGCCAGTTGCACAGGTATTTTATGACTGTACACATTATAGTCATACATATGCATTGTACTTGTCACCACACTGATAGATACAACAGTATTGTCAGGACATTGCAGATTGTAATATGTGTCAACTGTACAGAGTCTTCACAAATGTCAAAAGTGAACCTCATTTTTGTGGATAAGATTGCTGTGTAAAGTGTATTTATTTTCAAGTAACTACAGCTGTTAGTGGTAATAGCAATGTCCTTCAGTCCTACTATATGAGGTTGGGGTTTCAACAGGTCTGTAATAGTACCAACAGTGTATAGAGATGTACATGTATTCAACATATTACTGCAGAGCATAAAAGTGTAGGTATTGATGTACTGCTTTTTCATCTCTTATCACATGTGATGAGGGTGGATCTGAAGATGATGGTGGCCACAGTGAGGCACAAGTGGGGGTTTCAGTGGTTGAATATGTCCCAGAGGTTGTCATCACTCTTCTGCCCTCATTGTCACTGCACACAGTCAGTATGCTTACACATATCCAGTCTCCAGAGGCCACATATATTGGAAAGTCAGAAGGTGGGGACATCGAACAGGAAAGTGTGGCAACTATGGCTCCAGTGAATGTTGACACTGGCCATAGCCAGAGACCTGGTAAGTATTGATGCAGGCAGACTGATAGGGGTGCTCGTAGGAGGCATGTTGTCCTTCCACCACCTGTTGCAGGTGTCACATCATGGTTGACTAGGCATATGTTTTGGGCCATCATGGAGGCACAGGCACATTCTGAAAAAAACTCCAAATGTATGCTCAGGATTATGGAGTCAGCACAGTCTGACATCTGTGACCACCTCCACTGCATTGGTGACACCCTGGATCAGTTCACTGATGCAGTGGACAGAATGTGGGCCCTGGAATACACAGTATCTGTGCTGGAATGTGTGGTTGGAGTTGAGCCTCGGCCTTGTGGATGTAGGTCAGCAACCCCATCTACTGAGAGTCCATGTCGCCATGCACAATTATGCTCCCATAGTGGAAGCACATCCAGTGCTACAGAGGGGAGTGTGCTGTCCACACCAAGACATGGCAGGCCATGGGCTCATGGTCCTGGGCATTCCTGTGGAGGACATGGTCCCAGCAGACAGCAGTCACTGTCAGGTTCTAGCACTGCTTCTGACCTTGGGCATGGAGGTACCAGTTTATCTCATGGATAAACCAGTTCCCATGTTCAGGGCTGGAGATGATCAACTGTCAGCTCTACCATGCACAGTTCAAAACTTTCCAACATAAACATATTTAGGGCTAGCACTGAGCTTGACTGTGTACACGCATACACGCACACACCACTGTCAAATGCAGGTCACCTACAGACGCACATGGCATAATTCCACGGTCCATCTTGCCTGCTTCCCTTCCTGACTGACACACATGCTGTCAATCATTTGGGTCAGCCTAGGCCTCCTGCACCACCACACAACACCCTTTGCAAGTAATAATACCTTTGCCTCATCCCTGTCATTCTCATTATCAATGCTGGGAAATGAAGGTATATGTCTGATGCACAGGGGTACTATATAAATTAACATGTACTTGTGTAATGCATTGTTTAGCCATGCCACTTGTAGTGGTTACTGACAGATACTGTATGCTGACATTTGTAATGAGTAAGCCACAGAATTTCATGTACCTTATGTTGTATGATGTTGTAATGGCTGTATACTTACACAAGGAAAGGTGTGTTATGTATCTGTTTCTTTCAGTTTCAGAATTCTGTTGGGGACAGCTATGGATACACAGCAGCATGACAGCCATAGACATCACAGCACAGGATAGACTGTCAGCACAGAAGTAATATGTCCTTAGCAAGGTACATTACTATAGGTGCATGGCTCCATAAGTCCATATGTCTGTAACAGGCTAACAAGGACATTGGCTTCATTCAGCATACTCATACATCCCTAATCTGTGAAAAAGTCTGATACCCTTGATAAGTATCACCAGGGTGTTGGGAGCTACCACATCTACAAGCTGTGGTGCTGGGGATGACCTATCTTCAAATTTCCTGTGTCCGGTGCAGATATTGGTCTGACAACAGCTATGATTGTCGTGTTCTGGTGGGAGGTTGGCATAATGGTTAAGGTGTTTACCTTACAAGCATAAGGTGCAGGGTTTGATTCTCACATGGGGTAATTGGCTAGGCTGAAAATGGTCCACAAAGGGCAGTTAGCCTAGTACTAATCTATGAACCTATGTGGGGCCTTTTACATATAGGGTGTACTGTCTGTGTTACATACTTGTCTCTCCAACATGTAGAAATTATACAACAGTGACGGTGTAGGTGTGTAGGTTGGGTAAGAAATGTGTTATTCCTGTCATGGATGCGTGGGAGGTACACAGTGGGATCTGACACCTCCCTATATGGCAGCCATAAGCATTCCCTCCAAATCATTTATGAGACAGACTACTCATGTACGGTCTTGACACAGACTCCACAGGACATGTTATCTGCAATGTGTATTGCAGTACCATGGAACCTATGTGGCTGCTACAGTTGTAAGATATGCCTGTGTAGTGACACAGCAAGGGTGCCATTGTACACAATGACACAGCAAGGGTGCCATTGTACACAACAATAGGTGCAATGAGTGCCACATTCGGTATGGCAATAGCAGTCTGGGAGTTACATCACAGGCCTGTCTATTTATGATGTACAACATTGAATGCATCCCCACATCCTACCGACTACTGAATGTCAAAGACTACATTTCTCCTTGTGTTCATACATCCATGAGTAATGGCTCAAATGTGTGGGGTGTGTGGACACTAATATTTTTCCCAGGGGTAGATGACTTTCCAAAGGATAGTATTATACAGTTGTTGCCATTTAGTATTTGTCAATGGCTCAGTCCACAACTGAATGTGTGTCACAGGCCATCCAGGTTAATTGTTGGTTCTGTGTGAGATTCAGTGACAGTTCCTGATATGCAACCACCTGCTAATGTAGCCAGTCAGAGGGAACTGACTGTGGATGTGACTGCAGAGAGGGAATGACTAGAAGGTGTATGCCATCAGTGATGTCTGCGGAAATCCACTGGTGACTGGCATCATTGCAGCTTAGGTCTCCCAATGACATCTTCCCAGATTATGACTGTCAGACACTTGCCTATTCACCAGCTGTCATAACACTCAGTAGATAACCTACACAGTTTCCAGCAATGCCTGCTGGCCTAATATTGTCAAACACCTTCTCAGGTCATGGTAGGTAGAGTGAGTAATATAATATTCCTGTCATCCATTGCATAGGGTAACACTCAGTGGGGTCCACCAGTTATAGTCTGTTGTCATGATTTGGCCTTGAGCATAACAAATGGTGTGTGGTCTATTGTGAGTAGGTGTATGACATTGTTACTGCTCGTATCCGTGCTAACTCCTTTAATGGTATTTCATGTCACATGACTCAGAGATCCGGGGACACTGCTTAACACTACATGCTAGCTGTCCTTTGTGCAACTAAGTATTGCAGTTGCTTCCAGCATGTTCCATGAAGAGAGGCATCCAAGTTGAGTGTAGAGAGCACAGACAAAGATGATAGGGAAGTGTAGTATGTATACCCTTTGAAGGTAAGGTGGGGGTTTTACACAGCTATTCTGCAGATGGACACTACCTAAACAGTGTGGAAGGACACAATTACCTTGTGAAGACTGTGGAAAGCAGGTGAGTCCACAGAATTGCTAATGCCAGGCAACTACTAATGCTGGTCTCACCGACGTGGAAAGCAGGTGAGTCCACAGAATTGCCAATGCCAGGCAACTACTAATGCTGGTCTCACGGACATCACTCTCACATAGGATACCATGTTTCAGTAAGTTTTCCATCATCACATGCAAAGCGGTACTATGAAGCCCATGATGACAAGCAAGACACAGCCTATTTGTTCATTCACATAGCTGGCACACAGCATGAAAGCCTTTGTAGGCTTCACATACCCTTTTCCAAGTAGATGCTTTGATTAGCAACCTGGGCAATCAGTTGCCTTTTGCCTGTATTATGTCGTCTGTTCCAGGGTTGTTGGTATGTCAGTAGGGAACTGACAAGAGGGAGATTATTAGCACTACTGTAGTGCCACAATATAATGTACAATGTCCATTGACATAGATGTCCAATCTTTCTGTACCAATCAGCACACTGCCGGTGAGCCATCATAAGTGACACTTTCACATCAAGTCATGCATCTTGTCCTTCATATCAAGTCATGCATCCTGCCCTTCAACACATTACTGGTGCATATCTGCATGACATGGCTGTGAGGCCTACTGCAGCTGACTGGCCATCTTTGGCCAATGTGTATCCACCTCCCACATGTCCTAGGCATGCCATATTGTACAGTTATGTACCCAGCACACATGTCTGTGTTCCCACATCATATCACACAACAACCAGAGTGCTGTCTACTTGCTTGACAGACATTGTATGCTTGCGAGGCCAATGTATTATCAGCAAAGTTGAACAAGTCCACTATGCATGCATGAGCATCCACATCTTCACTCAAGGTGTGCCTACAAACACTATATAGCAGGCTCTTAACCGCAAGGGTGTAGCAACATGACCCTACCTTTGCAGGATCAGCTGCTGTGGTGTTGGGAATGTCCCCACCCTTGTACTCCTATGACACACAAACACGACATGTGACAGATGTGACTGTATTTCAAATCTTGATTCCACAGTGTCTCCAACAGTAGTCATTACATATGGCAATCAGCATTATGCCAACATGCACACCTCACATCCTGTACCACCTACACCCACATAACACACACCTGCATGTGTACATCTCCTTACCCGACACATTGCCAAACAGACACCTCAGAACATACTGCTTCTGGAGTGCACAGTACACATAATGCTCTATGCCCCACTCTCTCACAGGTCAAACACCTGAGGAAAAGCACAAAATCACAACTCTTAGTCAGAGGTGATTACATTGTGAGACACATTGATGTCTGTGTCAAGTGGCTACATATGGGACAAGTGACAGATAGCTGTCTGTGTGTTGAAATAATAAGCCTTACCACATATTGCCACAAATAAATGGATATCAGTTAACATAATGTTGACATCCTATTTCCTGCAAGTGTGTATAACTAGGGACATACATCACCAGCCTGTATGCAGACACATAACTGTGCTTAGCCAGTCTGTGCCTCTCATGGGTATACGTATAGTTGGTACTCACCTGGGATGATGGCTCCATACACATGGAAATTCATAGAAGTCAATAACTGCCTTAGCATGTGGTATCATTGTGAAGGGATCTACTATATGTCTGCCTGGGATGCCTTGCTCAACAGATGTCAGTGCTTCACCGGGGATAGTGTTCTCACCCCTGAGATTTGGAGTAACGGCCACAGCTACTGACCCCCCCCCCACCAATGCACCTTAGATGCACTGTTCAGGGAAACCTGGCAATGAGAACACCATCTTCATACAACATCATGGTTATCCTGCTACATGGTGGGTATGGCAACACTGCACCCCACTATGTGGAATGTGGCCCCACCCTGGATTATGCAGACTTGTGTGCAGTCAAGAGCATGTGGTTCAAGGCTGTGGACAGCACTACAGCCGTACTGACTACATGTCCATCTGCATCTTCACACCTCAAAATGACAGTGTTCAAGGTAATACAGGTGGTGTATACATACTCATTAAGGACAGATACACATCCAGATTTTGTGAAACACTACGATTTCCCGGAGACACTGAAGGTGCCATTCAGTACTGGAAGGGTGCATAATCAAGCAATAGCCGGCTACAGGAGCACCTCCATGTATACAGACACCCATTGCGCGTATGTGTGTCTACCAAGATATATCATTACACCATGTTGTAGGGTGGAATTAAGTGACCATCAGCTGTGCTGCTTAGTCCTGCTGCAGCTCACATGCCCAAAGGTTAGTCTATGTCCTTAACTAGAATGTCCTGGTGCAGTGCCGTGACATCTCCCCAAGGGGAACCAATGTATTGTAACACATGTTTACCAATATGGGTAACCACTGCAACCCCCCAATATGAGGCCCTCCCTTGTGGGATCTGACCACAGATCAGTGTTATTAAAACTGCCAGCAGTAAAACCCACTTGCAGACAATACAGACATATATTTCAACAAAGCCATTTATTACCTTCTGTGGGATGGTTTACATAGCTTGACTACACTTCCCCCCTCTGATGGGACAGCATGTATGCAGAGCTGTACACCCATGTGTTATGCCAGCAGCATTATGATTGCACAAACTTGTCTGTACCTGACAGGAGGAGTGCAGGCTTCTTGTGGCACAGCAGACCTGCCTGGTGGACAACTGCCATTATCAGGCTGTACAATAGGAGGGGGACATTGCGGTATGACAGTTGGGGTGAGTGTGCCCCACCTAAAATGGTGACACAACCTCCTCAGCTACAACAACCACATACAGTTGTGATGTTGTGTAGACACAATAAGTGACAAAATAGCCACCCCCACAAAGCAGAACTGCAACACACAGTGTAGTTACATGTGTAACCTAAAAGCAGAGGCCCAGATTGTTGGTGAATTCATACTTAATGATGCCACATAAAATGGGTCTGTACCAATAGCTAACCTATAGTCCCACATGTTCTGCATCAACTTTACTCTTTTTTCCCCACCACATGTGACACATGACATTCCTACATCCTGTCCCATAACTTACATATCTACAGAGCAGGTCATAAATGGCCACTCTATGGAGGATACACACCATCTATTGGACATGCTGACATTCTAGGATATATCCTACATGGGATGTGTCATGAATTACTAACACCATTGGGAATGCCTTACAATCATACTGAAACCACTAGGTGAACCCCAGCTGACTGAACAATGCCAACTGTTATACCCTTGCACAGATGTAGTAAATGCACTAACTACCAGAACTGTAGACCTCTTTGCCTGAGTATCCATATCTGTATGGCCATAGGGGCAATCACCATGGAGCTGATCAGCACACATATATGTTATCTACACACAGTTGACCGTACACAGTTTGGATGTCTGACAAGGGAATTATGACTGTTAAACATGGTGGACATTTCCGAGGTAGTCACCAAGGACCTGGGTGAGGGAACATTAAGGCATACAACCCCCTGGACTGAGTCAAGCCTTCTGACTATATCCCCCACTCAGCCATCATGTACAAAGCACCCACTTAGGCATCCATGCTATTATCATTGTAGGGGTCACGTAGTGGCCTATTGATGGCACACATACTCAACATAGGGACATCGGCCTCCAATAGCTGATCTGTAAGCAGCAGTGTTCAACAGACTCAGTCCTGGGTCCTCTACTGCTTGGAATCTATTTAACCATGATACAAGTGAATATTGATTGTCTGTGGCTAACAATGTTGGCTGATACCTGCAAAGTATGAAAATTCATGGAGTCTGTGAGTTATGTCAATATCCCACAAGAGGGTATTGATGAACAAATGCCTGTTGACATAGTAATGGCCATAAACTCCATGGAAATATATGTGTAGTATAATTTCCATCACTAACACCTATGTACCTGGTAAGTAGAACATCAGTCACAACATGTGATGTACATACTCAGTGGTGAAAGAACTGGGCACACAGAGTTGGCCACACTAGTTTACACCTAATGTGTCTGAGATCACCATGTCTCCCCAGTGGTATGATGGGAATCATGTATCATAGCTGAGGGCACAATCACCCATAATTGACATAATCATATCCTCCATGTACTTTTCTCTCAGCATGCCAATATCTGAATTCAATGACCATTTGATAATGGACCTTTCCAAGCAGTACTGGCACTTGCACATGACAGTATGGTCCCTCACAAGGGAACTTCATGTCTTCTGCATCTGTTTAATTTGGATCATTGGAAATTAGTTTCATTGTAGACTGTGTCATATAAACTACTCAGAGGTAATCTCTGCCTTGGATACAGAGCAATGTGTGATTGTGCTTGATTGTAAATGCTGCATATCTGTAGGTGGCATAGTACATGGATTAATCACTGTAAGGACATTCACCCAGTATGTAACATTACTAATGCATGCTGGTTAATCCACCTTTGCAACAGATCCCTGGCTAATGGCAAGCAGAGCACCTCAATGCACATCAGCACATGCCATATGTATGACTGGCTGGGCTAGTATCATTTCATCACAGGGCTTCTGCCTGTGTCTCTCTTGGACTAGAGCAATATATGATGATCATGTAAATAAGGGTATACAGTTCTCTATGATTATGATGGCTGTATGGCCAGTATGCTACTGAGGTTCAAACATCCTATGGTACCATAGTATGATGTACATTGCTCTAACAGTCACACACACACACAAACACACACACACACACACACACACACACACACACACACACAAACATGGCTATATTGAGGATAGCATCACTTCCAATTACTGCTTACAGGACATGCCACAGCACACACATAGTGCAAGGTGGCTGTATGTAGTTCAGAACACTTACCTATGTAATGGTACACACTGCAGATCACAGTACGTGATGCATGCAACACACCTCATGTCTGATAGTGCTGTCAGTTTAGGACATATTATGCTTGATGACATCAGCAGGCCAAGATGTGGTCAGGCATTCAGAGGGCCACATCACCTGCTGCAACTAGAATTCTGCAAAACCCTACCTCTTTGTAAATTACTAAGGTGATCATATTTATGCCATATAGACATACATGCACCAAGTGACCTGCAGTGAGATTAGAACCCCTACCTATCTAGTCTTACACACCACAGATCACAGTATTTATTGCACACACCACAGCTTAAGTTAGTTACCACAATGGCAGCTGGTAGTCTTAAGGTAGATGACATCATCAGGCCTTGTAGAAGAGGGCAGTTTGGAAGCCATCAGCAATTTACAGGGTCAAAAAGTGTATAACCATTACAGTTTGTTAGCCAATGAGGGGTTCTCACTTCCCTTTCAGGAGGATGCACACACACACACACACACACACACACACACACACACACACACACACACACACACACACATGCACCAAGCAGACACAGAGGCCTGTAGGTAAGTGCATTATGTACTGTTGAGCCCTTTCTTTAATCCTTTGAGCAACATTATAGATGTGTGATACAGCAGCTTTATTCACCAGTATTAGGGTATGTAGGAAAATATAGACATCCACACACATATTTCTGTCTATAATAAGGATGTATATATAAATGTAGCTGTGTGTGTGCATGTGTGTGTGTGTGTGTGTGTATATGATATGTATATGTGATATGTAGATATATGGAGAGAGACTGAGATGTATGTTTTTATATATCTATATAGTTATATCTCTATTTGAAACTACATAGACATACATATACTATGTATGTGAGAGATATGTATACACATATGTATGTATAGACATATCTATACATAACAGGTCATTTTGATCAAGGGGCAACAGGATTGTGCTCAGCAGCAGGATTGTGCTCAGTTTAAGTGTAAGGGCATCTCCAGTGGGACTGTCAGTACTTATAAAGTGACTCCAGGTCACACCTACCCGCACTCCATTCCGAGATTTTGTGTGTTACAGACACTGACAACTGTCTCTTTTTCTGCAGTACTGCACTTTACTCAAAATGTCCATGGCATTCTCCAGCTGTCTGATGTAATTAATATGTGACAGAGGTTTCTAATGTTATACTACGCACAGACTGACAGTCTATGATAATACCAACATACTAATACTTCACATGCAAAAGATGTGGATACCTCCAGATTTGAGCCATCAACAGCATCACCCATGCTAATTTTCCTAGTCCACTCTGTCGCACAAGCTGCGAGCCAGAAAGAAATCATTCATCACACTCTCAAAAGCATGCATATTTATTTTGTTATTCCTGCTTTAAGTGTGACATACAATGTGTGCTCAGTTTCTATGTTAGTGCCCTGATTTTGCCTGGACTGGTGATATAGCATCGATGACTTACTGTTACAATGGTTATATGGAGAAACTGCTGTGTTGGGTGTGGGGGAGCAACACCACTTGTTCTGCTGGAATACACATTAGTCCAACTATCATGTGACCCCAATGTTTAACATCTCACTTGTCTGATGTAGTGCATATTCCAACCATGAGACCTAGAGAATATTAAGTAACATATGCTAGTGGACTGGGTAACTGCAGTCCAATGCGGATATTACTTGTGTTCATATAGCCCACTATATTTCCTTGCATAAATGCAGCAAATCCATACATACAATAGCATATTATAATAATCCTTACAAGTAGTGTGCAAGTTAGGGACTTACCTTGTGAATGCAGCAGTTGAGGGAACTGTAGCTCATAGCTGACTCTGTCAGATGGAAGCAGTACACAGCCAATACATGTATAGGTACAGGTTGTGTAAGTTGCCTGGTATCAATTTTACTATATGTATGCAGGTAGGAGTAAGGTGTCAGTACCTAGGGCCTCAGGTTGTCAGTGAATGTGCTATGTACTGTCTCTTAGCCAAAGCCAGGGTGCACTGGGCATCTATACATCTGCTTACAGGGACATCATCAGGGAGTACCTCCTCTGAGTCCTCTTGTGACTGTTGCTATGGTGACCTAGTCAGTGGTGGGGGGCTGTGTATCCCTTCCCTTTGCTGATTCTGCTGCAGCTGTTTCCACAGGATCATATTGTGCAGCATAGCACATACTGTGAACATATGTGCACGTGTGGCTTGAGAGTACTGCAGGGCTCCATCAGATATATAGAGGCACTGGAACCATGACTTCAGAAACCCAAACACACGCTCTATGATGTTCTTAATTTGTGCGTGTGCCTCATTATGGCATTCTTTAATGGGTGGGTGTGCATTTCTGATGGGTGTCATCATCCACGGTACCAGTGCATAGCCAGTATCCCCTAGTAAATGGCCATGTGGGATTTCCCCCCCTAGCAAGCATGTGGTACAGCTGTGATGCATGCCAGATATGGGAGTCATGATAACTGCCAGGGGTGTCAGCACATGCATTCATGACAATCCCCTGGACTTTGCACATGACCTGGCAGTTGATGGAGTGGAACCCCTTGTGGTTGATGTAGATTCTACACTCCTCACCAGGTGGTGCCGTGATATGTACATGAGTGTAATCTATGGCAGCCAGTACTTCAGGGTTGTGTACTACATGGTAGAAGTGTTGCATATTGCTGGCCCTCACCTCAGCGGTGAGGGAAAATGAAATGTGCTCACTAGCATGTGGAAGCATGGCATCCAGGAACTGGTGGAGTACCCTGGATGCTGATGCCTGTGAGACCCCCCCCCCCATCATGTCCCCAGTTGGTCTTGGGAAAGTACTTTGTAGCTAGTATCCTAAGGGCTACACATACCTTTGTCTCCACTGGGATGGGTTCCCCTCTGTTGACTCTGGGTCTGAATTGAGGACAGCAGACCTCAGTGAGTTCTTGAAGTATATCCCTGTCCACCCTATAGCACTCTACAATCTCTAGCTCATGTAGCTCCTGGAAGGTTACCTTGGGCCTGAACACACTTTTCCTTCTCTGTCTAGGCCTATTGTCAGCAGCAGCAGCAGCATTAACTTCAGCATCTAGTACATACAGGTGCAGCAGACCTGCAGCAGCTCCTAGCATTCTGTCAGTTAAAATTCCCAAGTCTGTACTCCAATAGTAGAGAGTATTGGGAAAAAATCAGTCTAAATCCATGTTATTTGTCAGTTAAGAAACCATAGCTATTAATGTATTTGAACATTTGCCTGTATATGTTTTTTCAAAGTTTTAGCAAGACAGCAGATATTAAATGCAGACTGATAGTCTTTGAGAGTTTTATATGTTGGAATCTTAGGGAGAGCAATTATGTATGAGCAAAGCCTGGTGGACTGCTCCTGCAATCATGGATAGAGGTTTTGCCACTTTGTTAGCAGCTTAATTTTATTAGCAGTAATCTCAGTGAAGTAGAGAGTGGCAGTGTGATCAGCTAAAAGATACAGTTGGGGGGAATAAATGTCAAGAGGGTTGTGGGGAGTGGCAGATGGAAAAATAGTGAATGATATAATTGTGAGTAAAGATGAGAAAATATTTGTAGTTTTCTACTGAATTACCTGCACTGTTACTTTGAAAAATGGAAGTAGAAAGACAGGAGTCCATAATGTGTACTGCCAAATGTCCAGTTTGTTTTCATAACTACATAGGTTTGAAGGGGATTCTTGGAAAAAAACTTAGAAGATCATTTTGCAGTGGCAGGTCTATTGACATAATCACTTAATTATTTTGATGTTAAAATAGTCAGAGTAAAAAGATATAATGAAACAGCTGAGATAGCTGGCAACCATGATTACATTAGTTATACTTTTTATTGACCAGATTAGTCCCACTAGGCCAATGGCCTCTTTTCATTTGAGACCAAAGGTGTTCTTCATACTGACTAGGTGAAAGTTTGGTATGATACCTGAGAACTTTTCCTACTCTTTTTACATATGGGGACACTGTTCCTGGTGGCATTTCCTGTCTTCTGGTCTGGGCACTAAGACATCTTAGAGAAGCAGGAAAGGAATGGAGGAGGTGGCTATTGGAGAATTGTGTAGTGTTACAGAGGGAGATTTTGAAATGGAGATGAAAAATGTAGCAGATGCGAGATTGGAAGTAATGGTGGAGAAGGTGCAGGTAATCGGGTCTGTAGATGAAGTAGAGAGAGCAGCTGAGCTTTCAGAAAAAAAAACAACTGAGAAGGTGTTCAATTCAGAAGAGATTTTTCAAATAAATCCCTTCAGAGAGGAAGAATGGGAGCAGCAGTGTATAGTTACAACTCTCCAGTCAGGAGGGTTGCAGGATGATATATTATTAAACATGGTCAATGAAAGTGAACCAGAAATTGGCAAGGATATGTCCTGGGGGCACTTAATGGAGAACATTCATTAAAGGAATAAATGGTCATGAAAGGTAAATCGTATGCAGAAGTGGTGAAGTCAGGAGCTAAAAAAAAAAAAAAAAAAGGAAGAAGTCATAGGTGTTAAAAAAAAGGACTTTTACTGTGCATATAGTAAAGAAGGAGGATGTTGAGCTGGACAGATATAAACTATGGGATGAGGTAATTTCACCATTGGGAATTAGAGCAAACGAAGTAAGAGCTTTGATTCATATTAAAAAAGAGACTTTTTGTGACACTATATTCGAAAATGGTCAAATAATGGAAAGGTTTGGGAAGAATATAAAAAATATTGTACAATGGAATTCATATGTATTTAAAGCATATTATAGAGAGAGAAATGAAAAAAATCAATGTACAATTCAGGACTGAAGTAGATAAAGAGACTTTAAAATAATATTTATTGAACTTATACAAAAATGTATTAGATGTGTCAAAAGTGTATGACAACTGATGTTTATAGACTGGGGCATTATATTGTAAGATAATGTTGAAAATTGGAACTGAGAGTGTTGTACATTTGCCAAGTGTTATAACTGTTGATGAAAATAGGGCATGGTAAAATATCGGGACCAGCCTAAAACATGTTTTTTTTTTGTTGTAAAAAGGATCATTTAATTGGTGATTGTGAAAAAAATATGTTTTTCATGTGGGAAAATTAAGGCTTGTGAAGTGAGCTGTTACAAATGTAATAAAAAGGGTCATTTGGGGAGAATGTGAAGAAAAAGGGGAAGAGCTAGAGATGGGTGTTATGAAAGTGTTAGAGAAAGATCCAAAGGATGTAGCTGGCCAAAACGATGTAGAAGTAATGGGGATTCAAATAGACACTATGGATAATGAAATAGTCATACAAAAAGAAAGTATGCAGGAAGAATTTAATACAGGAAAAATGGAAGAATAAGAATCAGGTTTGAGTGACAGTGATGATATTAAATGGAGTATATTAAAGCAAAAAAAGAAATTCAGTTGGTAAAAGAGTATGTGAGAGTATAAGGAAAAAGAAGGATTTAAAATGAAAAAAGAAAGGGAAAGGATAAAAAGAAATTTAATACTAAGGCGTGTATAAAGTTTTAGCATTAAATGTAAATATTTATAAAAAGTTGGAGAGAAGAATAGGTATTTTGGAGTGGTGTAAAAAAGCAAAATAGTGATGTTATTATTTTAGAAGACATTAGATTTCTGTCTCAAATAGAAAGATATCAATCTGAAGTGTGCTGGGGAAAAATGTGATATGGAATTTTGGTAGGGAGACGTGTTCTGGAATACTAGACACAAATAAAGTGTTAGATATTACATTTGTTATAACTAGGAGAGTTACTGTTATTGGTATAAGATGGATAGTCTGTGTTATTATTGCAATATATGGATTCTTAAATAAAAAGGAGAGAGAAGATATTTAAACATATAATGCAATATGTGACAGTTAATACGGAGATTATTGTAGCAGAGGGACTTTGTAGCCTAAGACTACAAAAAAGAAGGCTTATAATGTTAGATTGGTATGGGACATTATAAAATATGTACAGTTAAACATTTGGAATTCAGAGAATTTGACATATAGAAGAGGAGATAAAACAACTGAAGTAGACTACTTTTTTTAGTTTCAGAAATCTTAGTCATAGTAAAACAAGGAGTGTTATTGACAGGATTTTCAGACCATAGGGCAATTTGGATTTTCATAAAAGGAAATGCTGAGCATATAAGTATAGGAAAAGATTTAAAAAGAATAAACAAAATGAAGTGGGATGTTACTGGAAGAAAGGATGCTATGAGATTATGGAAAGAACATGTAGAGATGAGAGAATTTTATAAAGATAGGTCATAATGGTGGGTAAATTTCAAACTGAAATATAAAAAGTGCTATGTGACATGAGAGAAAAAACCTATATATGAGCAAAATAAATTACAAGAAGCTGAGCTATGACAAAATGAATTATTTTGGGAACAATGA
Source organism: Protopterus annectens (assembly GCF_019279795.1). NCBI lineage: Eukaryota > Metazoa > Chordata > Ceratodontiformes > Protopteridae > Protopterus > Protopterus annectens. The sequence continues at coordinate 1,576,517,781 of NC_056733.1, read as the reverse complement.
GAAATTATTTATAAAAGAACATGAATTATATGAATTGAATATATATGATATTTTTGAAAGGAAAAAAGAAGAAATTGCACCATAATTAAGTAAAATAATTAAAGATAATAGTGTAATGAGAGAAATGAAAGAAGTAACAGGTGTAATACATAATACACAGAAGGAAATTATGAATATAGTAAAAGAACATGTTAGAGTATCATTTAAACAAGAAAGGAAAAAGATGCAGAAAGAATGGAAGGTAAGTACATTGCTAGACAAGGATAATAAGGATTTAGAAAAGGAAATAAAATTAGATGAACTAAAGCAAGTATTTAAAACAATGAATTAAGATTCAGCTGTAGGACAGGATGGAGTAGAATATAGGATGTCTAAAATTTTGAACATAGAGCAAAAAAATTGGTTTATAAAGGTATTAATTGAATGGCAAAATAAAAGTTTTAAATATAAGGAGTTATGTTCGGGTATTATTAGAATTATATGGAAAAAAGGTGAGAAATCAGATATAAAGGAATGGAGACCAATTGTTTTAAGTAATACAGACTATAAGATTTTTATGAAAAGTTTAAAGAGAATGGAAGAAAAAGTGGGTAAGGTTGTAAATGAAAATATGTTTGGTGTCAAAAGTAAAAAAGGTTCAAGATTTATTGTTAATAATTAGAGACATAAAGGAAGATAAAGTATTTAGTAAAGTTAAGATAAAATTAATGGTAGGAGATTTAAGAAAAGCCTTTGATTCAATTCAGCATGCAATATAATATGATATATTGGATGCATATAACATAAGTAAGAAGGTTAAAAATGAAATGTGTGTATGTTGGCTTATAAGTTTAATATAGTGTAGGTTATCATAAATGGATGGTTAGGTGAGGACATACAGTTAGAAAAAGGTATTAGATGGGTTTGTCTAATGAGTGGAATACTATTTGTTTTAGAAATGAATGTAATATCACATTTGTGAATAAAGAAATGGAAAAAATGAGTTATATTACAAATGAAGGGATAAAAATCCCCATTTTGCTAAATTACGGAAATTATATCATTAAAGATGGAGGAAGTCTGAAGGCAGTAATAAACTAAATGCAAGAGATTATTCAAGTTATTGGGTTCATATTAAACAAAGGTAAAAGTCAAGGTTTAAGATGTGAAGGGAGGTTTGGTAAAGTTAAATTAAATATGTAAAAAGTTAAGATACTCAGAAAAAAATATGGGAAACAAGAAATTATATATTTTATACTGGATTTTGGAAGTCTTTTAGGCTTTCCTTTAAAAGGAAAGTTCATTTAATACATTCTGTACTGTTAGCCAAGTTTAGTTACTTAGCCGGTCTATTTAACGTTCCATTAAAATTAGAGAAAGATATATACAATATAATATTTTTTTTTTTGGGGGGATCAAGATTGAATCCTGTGAAAAGAGGGGAGTTATATACAAAAAAAAGAAAAAGGAGGTTTGGGGTTAATAACGTCTATAGTGTATATGGCATTATTAAACTTATAGAGTAATGAAATGTTTAAATGATAATGAGAGTTCTTTATTATCAAAAATATTAATTGTAAAATATACAGCAGAGTGGTTGACCTTTTTCAGTTAAAAAGAGGTGTTATAATAAAGAAATAGAATATTATCAAGATAAGATTATTTTGTGGAAAATAAGTGTGAAAGAAATTGATAATAAAAGAAAAAATTGGTATGATAAGGTTAGTAAAATATTATAGGATATATCCTTGGACTGAATTAATTGTGTAAATATTTATGGATTGTATAAACAAAGGAACCCTACTCTTTCATAGGTGGAAATGCTTGTGTATGGCATATTTTACTTCCTATTTCATTTCCAGATATATAGGTGGCCCAGAGAAATAGAATGAAGTATGGTGAGTGTGACCAAAAGAATTAAGTTGTGGAGAAGAAGAAAACAAGTATGGAGATGCTAAGCCTTTATGTGAAAGGCAGCTAAGCAAAACAGAAGAAGCAGAGAAGTCTTTTATATTGGAAGAGAAAGAGCACAATGATGCTGGTGGAGCAGTTCCAGATTCAGAAGATATATTCCAGGAGAAGCTGTTTGAGGGAGAAGATAGCCAGCAGAGATGTATTTTACAGCCCTTCAATCTGGAGGGTTGCAGGATGTTTATTTAAAAGAAATGATTAACCAGAGTGAACCAGAGAGAGAAGTGGCAATGTCATGGGGCAAGATTATGGAAAAAATAAAAGAAGAAGAATAGTTGCTGAAGATATGACAAGAAGAAAATCATAAGCACAGACATTGAAAGAGGGAGAAAGAAGAAGTGAAGGGGTGACGGAGAGAAAGATAACATATGTAGTAAGAATAAGCAGTAAGAAAGAAACTGGACTGGACAGGTATGAAGTATGGGATGCTATAATTTCACCACTGTGTGTTTCACCCAAGGAAATAAGAGCGTTTATTCTTATGAACAAAGAAACATACTGTGATGTATTTTTTGAATCAGAACAGTATATGGAAATTGTTTTAGAAAAATATGAGAAAAAAGACTGTAATCCATGGACTCAATATGTAGTACAGACATTTAATAGAGAAACAAAAATAATGGTCATGATACAATTTAGAATGGAAATTTAAAAATATGAACTGAAAGAACATTTAAAGACAGTATGTTATGGAAAGATGTGATAGACACAACAAACAAAAATATATGATGAAAGAGTTTTATGGACTAGAGGTTGGGAACATGGGATTATTTTGAAAATGGAATATGATAATATTGTGCATATTCCTAGTGTGATTAATGTCAATGGTAACAGAAGATTTCTTAAGTACAGATTGTAACCTAAAACATGCTTTTTGTGTGGAAAAGGATGATTACATGATCATTAATGTGATAAACAAAATGTCCTCCTTTGAAGTAAAAATAAAACCTGGACCCCCAGATAAACCGGGAACATTCAGGAACTATTCTAAGGCTAACCTCCTGCTATCAAGTGCAAACCTAGCAAAGTTTCAAGCTCTTTAAACCATGACAACACTTCTGCCTATGCAGAACTGTTCACAGGAACCCAGTACAAGCATGTTAATAACTGCATAGAGGCAGCTGTACCCACCAGGAAGAAGTAATAAAAAAAACAAGCCACCCTGGTGGAATCACAAAATCAATCAGCTATATAAGAAGAGGAAGAAAATCATGGTGAAAATTAGGATGTTCAGCACCCAGCAGGATAAAAGCACTCTTATTAAACTAAACAAAATACTCAGAGGACAAACAAAGTCTATCAAAGTGAACATGTTGGTAAGTTTGGCCTCCCAGGTCAAGGACAACCACAAAGCATTCTTTAGCTATGTCTGCAACCTCAAAGGCAACACACAATTGGTTGGAGAGCTCATTATAAATGCAGCCACCTATACTGAGCCAGAAGGTATAGTAATCCTCCTAGCTGATAAATTCAGCTCAGACTTTACTCCTCTCTCCCCCCTCACCCTTCCCTCAGGAAATATCATCACATATAACTCCCTCTAGTATCACTAGGGAACAGGTCTATAATGCTCTCTCTAAGACCAAGAACACTGCATCACTGCACCCAGACAATATCCCAGTATGCCTTCTAAATAGCATTAAACATGACCTATCAGGGCCTCTGGAATTACTATTTAACTGTAGCCTCCAAACAGGCTTCATACCTCATGAATGGAACAAGGCAACAGTCATCCTGCTGCATAAAGGAGGGCCATCTACAAACCCTGGAAACTACAGACCTATAAGTCTCATTAGCCTTATAGGTAAAGCCTTGGAAAGAATTATCATGGAGATTATCAATAAAGATATAGTAAACCTCTAGACACTGGATCCAACCCAGTTTGGTTTCGTCAAGGGCAGATCATGCCTACTCAACCTGGTGAACTTCTTTGAGAAGGTCACCAAAGCAATGGATGAGGGGAAAATTATTCACACTGTCTACCTTGACCTGGCTAAGGCATTTGACACAATACCCCACTCTGGCATTGTTGACAAACTCAAGAGGTTAGGTACAAGCCCGTATGTCACTCGGTGGATAGCCAACTGGGTCCCAGACAGGACCCAGGAAGTTACAATTGGGAAGTCCACCTCTACAAAGAGGCCAGTCACAAGTGGAGTCCCTCAGGGATCAGTGCTTGGACTGCTACTTTTTGGCATTTATTTCTCAGAAGTCAAGGCCAATGTCAGTGGTCTCTGGCTGACTAAATATGCAGATAATTGCAAATTAGGAGCTGTCATTGTATTTCACACTGACTCAAATGTTCTCCAGGAGGGGCTGGCACAGACAAACAACTGGTGTCAGAGTCATGGACTAAAACTAAATGCCAAGAAATGCATAATAGTATCCTTTGGGAAGTCATCCATCCCTGATAACTATCACATTGACAACTCACCCCTTAGAGTTGACCCATTAGTCAGGGACTTAGGGACACATTTAGATAGTAATCTAGCCTTTAATCACCATGTGTCTACAGTGGTGAGGAAATCATTCTATGTTGCACAACTTATAAACAAAGGTATGGCATCTAAGTCCAAGGAAGTGATTGTTCTACTGTATTCAGCATTCATAAGACCTATCACTGAGTACAGTGCCCCCTTTGGTATGTACCTAACCAGGCATATCCAATGGCTGGAATGTCCACAGAGGTTACTCACAGTAATATGTCCTAATGCAGACCGCCTCAAGACCCTATCCCTTTATTCTGTCTCCTACAGGCTTTGGAGGGGAGATCTATGCCTGGCATACAGGGCATTGTCAGAACCCACTCTGATGGACCTCCTGCATATCCACAAAACAAACAGTACCATAATTACCAGTTTTAAAGTCTTAAACCTTGCCTGTGATATAAATAGGACCTGCTGGAGAGATACTTGTAGGTATGTATCTCAGAGACTACCCCATCTATGCAACAGGTATCCCATCCATGTGAAGCAGAGTTCCTTCCTAATCCAATTCAAGTGCAGTTTGGGCAATTGGATGAGAAAACAGAAATTCATCCATGGCTTGGCACCTATGTCTCTGATGCAAACAGGTAACCTGTAAATGGTTCATCTCCCAGGCCCATGCTTACATTTATCAAGGGTAGCAGAACTTGTCAGAGATTTGAGATGCATCACTAGGCTTAAAAAAAGCCCTTGTGGTCCTTAGCCTAGTAAACACCTATGAACCTATTCAGCAAAAACATGTCATGTGAAATGTAAGAAAATGCAGAAATATTGAATATACATGGGCAGATTGTGAAGAAAATATAGAAACTGTAGAAAAAAATGTATACAGGATTCAGTATATGATAAAAATGCAGAAAATGAAAAAGAAAAACAAGAAAAAACAAAGATATAATAATGGAGGCTAAACATAGGGAAAGAGAAGGGCAAGAAGAAGTGATTGATATGAGTGATGAATATGTAAATTGGAAAGTAGTGCAAGGAAAGAAAATCCATAGAGAAAAGGGTAAAAGAGAAGAAAAGAAAATTTAAGTCTAACTGTGAAAGAGAATAAAAGAGCTAAAGGATGAGATAGACACAACAGCAAAATAATTGAAAAGATGTAGGTTTTAGCTTTAAATGTGAATAGTATGAAGAATATCAAAAGAAGAATAGGTATTTTAGAGTTGTGCGTTTCAACGGATATAGATATTATATTAGAACACACTAGGATTCTGACAGAAGAAGAAAGATAAACTGAAGTTCTATGGGGTGGAACAATTATTTGGAATATGGGAAAAGACATGTTCAGGAATAAAAATATTATGCAAAGAAAACATTAAAATTCTAGATTTAACAATAGTTGGATTAGGAAGAAAAATGGCACTAGTCCTAAGATGGAAAACAAAGGTTTACAAAATTATTGTTTTATATGCATATGTTACAAAGAAAAAAGAGAAATAATGTTTAAGAAAATTCTAAAGTATGTAGGTGTCAATATGGATATAATATTAGTGGGAGACTTTAATTGCAATATAAAAACAGGAAAGAAAAATAGCAATGATGTTAAAATGATACTTGAGAGAAAAGTAGAAAGTTATACATATGGGATAAACACTGGACTTATAGAAGAGGAAAAATTAAAACTGAAATTGACTACTTCTTAGTATCAGATACTTAAAATATTGCAAAAAGAGATAAAAAAGACATTTTTTCCGGATCATATAGCTTTATGGATGACGGTATATGATAAAGAAGGATACATAAAAATAGGTAAACATGTTAAAAGGCTTAATGAAAAAGATGTAAATAAAGATGATAGAAAATAATTATATGGAAGGATAATATGGGTATGAGAATACTTTATGGAAGTTGGACAAATTGGTGGCTAAGTTTTAAAGAAAAATATAAAGAATGTTTCTTGGAATGCCAAAATGAAAAGAGAAGAATAGAGAAATTAAGATGTAAACAATTAAGTCAAGAAGTGTTCAAGTAAATAATAAGAGATAAAAGAATATTTTTGAGAAAGAAAAATAAATATATGATATAAACCAAGAAAAGATTAAAACACTGTTGTATAAACAAATATATTGTTTACAAGGAAGAAAAGAAGAGGTAGCACCCTACTTGAACAAATTAATGAAAGAGAACAAAAGAATAAAAAGAAAATTAAAGAACAATGAAAGGTAATAAAAATAATAACATAAGACAGACTATACAAGGTGATTAAAAAGTATATACAATATATTTTTTTAAAAAAGGAGAAGAAAGTAAAACAGAAATGCATAGTTAAAAAAATAAGTGAAGAAGATAATGAGAATCTGGAAAACATATAAGCATAAAAGAACTAAATGAAACATTAAAAGACATTAATATGGATACAGCCACAGGATTGGATGATACTGACTATCGTATGTACAATGATATGGAAAATTGTCAAAAAATCCTATTTGTGGAGGTACTAAATGAATGGTTAAGGAAAGGTGTATTAGACAAACAGATATGTATGGGAATAATGAAATTTATATGGAAAAAAGGAGAGAAAGATGATATAAAAATGGAGACCAATAGTATTGAATAATACAGACTATAAGATATTTATGAGAATAATAACTAAAAGACTAAAAGTAAAGTAGATAAGTTGCTTGAACAAACGATGTTTGGTGGAAAATGGAAAGGAAGTGAAGAATTATTACGGATAGCAAAAGAAGTGGTAGATGATATTGTAAATAAAAAAAAGTAGAAGCTAAAATTATGGTAGAAGATCTAAGTAAGGCATTTGATAAAATACAATATGAAGCTTTATGGGACATAATATGGGTGTAGAACATAAGTGATAGGATTATTAAAGTAATTAGGTCTATATATGAAAGAAATAACATATGAATAATTTTAAATGGATGGCTAAATGAAGAAATTAAAATAGGATGTGGAATAAAACAAGGATGCCAACCAGCAGTACCATATTTTTTTAGTTATGAACATAATTGTCAATAAAATAAATAGCACATTAATTATGGCAGGGTGTAAGGTAATGAAAGAAATTCCAATTATATTTACATTTGCAGATGACATAGTAGTCGCTAAAAATAAAGAAAGGATGGAAAAGACAATCAAAATGTTAATGAAAGCATTACAGGCAATTAGCTTATGTATAATAAAGAAAAAAAAAGTTTTGAGTTCACGGGAAACATAGTAGAAATACAGTTTAATAGAGAGATTATAGATATATTAGGAATTGTATTTGGAAAAATTGAATATATTAAAAAAATGGGAAAAAACTATTCAGGAAATAAGAGACACACACACATATATATATATATATATATATATATATATATATATATATATATATATATATATATATATTATATATATATATATTAGAAGTTGTATAAGTTATCATACAAAAAAATGTATATCTAATAAACTATTTTACTAGGTAAGTTAGCACGTATACCAAATACGTATATGATACCAACCTATTATGAGAAAAGAGATAATAGGGGAAATTCAGTAAAGCCTACACAGATTAATATCTATGTAGGCATAGTGACATGGAGCTTACATGAAAGTATGCAGCCATGCATTCCAGTAAATGGAGCTGAGGGGCGTGCACGAATGTGTGAACACGGAAGTGTCCATGGCATGCAAATCACTGCATAAGCAGGTGAATTACATGCAAATAAGGGTACTGGAGTGCTCCAAGAAGCAGATAGGGAGTCCTGCAGACCCCGTGTTGGTGCCCAAAGTGTACACAGAATATTTCTGTGTGCATGAAATGAAAAAGTGAGCAGAGGCTGATAAAGGCAAGTTAGAATGTCAGAAATAGCATAGCAGACAGAGATATGTGCTAAACTATGCACAGTGTGTCCAAAAAGTCATTGAAAATAATTTAAAATAATTTTTAATACCCATATCATGTTTGAGTAGCATGTAGCAGTGCGCAAACATGCCGTTATGCAAAAAAAAAAATATTTAAAAGTGTAAAAATGAAAAAAATAAAATATGTGACAATAATGCATTATTGGGCCTTACATGGAGTATGTACAATGGTAGATATCTGTGGGTGTTAAGGAGGCAGGTCCTGGAATAGTGTAGTTTCCTGGTTGTGTGCAGAGAATAGAAAAAATGGCTGAGCATTGTTTATACCTGTGGCACAGGTTTACACACTGCACCACAGTGCTTAGCAAGTCAGACTGTCAAAAAAGAAAAAAAAGAAATATTACTGAGAAAGCTTATGATATATAAATTACTGATGACCCCTGTTCTATCTAAACTGGGCCATTCCAACCCCTCAATGATGTACTTGGCAGGTGGAATGCATCATAGTTAGCCAATCACATAGGTTGCATCTGCAGCAGAGCACTATAAAGTATGCGTACACCTTACAGTCTGCTTTTCTCCCCATACTCTGCACCATTGGAATATAGACTTGGTCATTTTGACTGAGAAAATGCTAGGGGCTGCTACAGTTCTGCTACATCTTTATGTGTTAGATGCTGAGGTCAGTACTGATGCTGCTGCTGACAATATGCCTAGACTGAGAGGGAGAAGAGTGTTCAAGCCCAGGGTAATCTTCCAGGAGCTACATGAGCTGGAGATTGTAGAGTGCTACAGAGTGGACAGGGACATACCACAAGAAATCACCTAGTTCTGCCACCCTCAACTCAGACCCAGAGCCAACAAAGCGGAACCCATCCCAGTGGAAACAAAGGTATGTGTAGCCCTTAGGATACTAGCTACAGGTACTTTTCAAAGAACAACTGTGGACATGATGGGGGTCTCACAGGCATCAGCATCCTGGGTACTCTAGCAGTTCTTGGATGCCATGCAAATACATGCCAGTGAGCACATTTATTTAATCCACACCCCTGAAGAGAGGGCCTGCAGTATGCTTCTCTTCTACCATGTAGCACACTGCCCTGAGTTACTGGGTGCCACAGACTGCACTCATGTCCACATCAAAGCACTGCCCAGTGAGGAGGGTAGAGTCTACATCTACCTCAAGGGGGTATCACTCCATCAACTGCCAGGTTGTGTGCAATGCCCAAGGCATTATCATGAATGTGTGCACTGGCAGTTATCACAACTCCCATATCCGGCACGCATCACAGCTGTACCAGATGTTTGCCAGGGGAGACATCCCATTTGGCCATCTACTGCAGGATGCTAGCTATGCACTGGAGCTGTGGATGCTGACACCCATCAGAAATGCACACACACCCACCAAAGAACTCCATAATGAGGTACACACACAAACTAGGAACATCATATAGCATGTTTTTGAGCTGCTTATGTCACAGTTCTGGTGCCTTGATATATCTGGTAGAGCCCTTCAGTACTCTGCAGCCACATGTGCACAGATGTTCATAGTATGCGCCATGCTACACAATATGATCCTGTGGAAACAGCTGCAGCAGGATCATCACAGGGAAGGAGCAAATAGCCCCCCACCAGTGCCTAGGTCTCCACAGCCACACCTAAAGGGAGACTCAGAGGAGGAACCCCCTGAGGCTGTCCCTGTAGGCAGACATAGGCATGCCCAGTATGCCCTGGCCTTGGCCAAGAGGCAATGCATAGCACATGCATTGACAACCTAGCGTCCTGGCAACTGACACCTTACTCCAACTTGCATACATAGTAAAAAGGATGCCAGCAACACCACACAACCTGTACCTAACCATGTATTGGCTGTATACTGCATGCATCAGAGAGAGTCAGCCCCAAAACACAGGATTCTCAACTGCTGCTTTCACATGTAAGTCACTCTCCTATACCAAAATTACAGGGTACTAAACTATGTTAGCATATGCATGGACCCTCTGCATGTATTCAAGGGACTAGAGTGGGCTATTGGGCTACTTGTAGAGAACTAACAGCTACTTCAACAGGTACCCTGTCCAATACTGAGTGCCCCATAATATGCATTAGGCCACATGGCTGGAAGCCCCACTGCATTATGCAAGGGAAATGCCAAACAGTGGGGTCATAGGACAGACGCATGACTGTCAATGCCATAGTCCCCTACCACCAGCACATCAGTGTTCCCATACAACTGCAGTGACAGTATGTTTGCAAGGATATAGCAGCAGACCACACAATTCCAGGGCTGTCACAAAGAACCTGGCCACACATTCTATTTTCCACAAAACACAGGGATTACAGCAAGGGTCATAGTGTATGTCTGTATGCTGTTGATAGTGCAAGGAATTAAACCTCCCTTTCTGGCAGCTGGTGTGGCTCACTGGGCTAAAGACATTAGCAAGGTTGATGGTTTGAGACTGGCTGCACCTACAACATTTGCATGTGAGTTACTCATATGGTAAGAGTCCCACAGACTGTCAAAATGCAACAATCTGCTACTGCAAGAAAACTGGACAAAGCCAGAGAAAATGGGAGAACAGAGGGCCAAGCCTACAGACATTATACTTGCTCTGAGAAACCTAGAAGGTGGCTAGTGTAATAGCAGGTTGCAATATTTCAAATTAGCAGAAGGATGTAAAGGCCATCACTTAACTGTGTCAGTACTTACAACAATTCAGTGGACTGCATTTAGTACTATATTACTGGATAAACACAACTGTATGAGGAACAGAGCAGACATATGGGGCGGAATGCTGGACAGTCTGCAAAAACATCCACTGTGAGAAGTGAGAAAAGTGTCATCCTGTGTGTGGTGTTATATCATATACCCCAGTCACATCATACCTCTCAACCACTTAGAGCAGGAAATATGGACAAACCCACGAGCAATAGTGGGACAAAGGTCCACATATAAGGAGAAGAATTAACTATTGGCCAGACAAATTTGGAAAGTTCAGAGAATGGCAGGTTGTGCATTAGTATGAATGCCCTGATGTGCATGGGTGTGTGTGTGTGTGTGTGTGTGTGTGTATGTGTGTGTGTCTGTACAAATATGTTCCCTTGCAGCAGTATGTATATGGCTGTATGGGCTATTTATGTGCAATGGTCATGCATTTTACTGCCCTGTGAGTAGCTGCTGGCCCTAAATAGTCCACATCTACCTAGGCATAACTGTTATCTGCCACCACCTACATTTATATGTATGGAACACCCAGGTGACATGTATCAAGGGTAGCAGACCTTGTCACAGGGTATGCATGCATAATTATGCTGACTGTCCCCATTGTCCCCGGCACACTGTTCAACATATCTGCACCTAGGTAACCAAGCACATATACAGCCATACCTTGCAGATGTAATATTTCTGTTGTGCTGCCATGCCATCCCATGCTGCTGTATTGCTGCCAAGTCTCCATAGCTTAGCCACTCATACCCCTGGAACAGAAACATACACAGGTCTGTGAGACACCTATCATTCTGTAACACAACTGCTAGTCTAACATCATTCAACAAAGATACACAAAGTTTGATGTGTAGTAATGGCACATGCCAGCATACAGCACCTGTCATGGCTCACAACACCTGTCATGACATGACAATACCACACTACACAACCACATGTAAAGTAATATAGTCACCCTGTGCATCAGACACATATTTGCATATCCCTCCATCAATGGCATGGATGGTAGGGATGTGGCACAGATATCGTAGCAAGCACAAGCTGTGGTGTAGGGGTGCCAGAGGCCTAGGCTGTGCCAAACAGTTGACAGCATATGAGTGAGTCAGGAAGGGGTGCTGGTTATATGGGCCATAGAGAGGTGCTTTGTGTGTCTGTTTGGTGACCTGCACATGACAGTGATGTTTGAGATTGTGCATGTACATAGTCAAGCCCAGTGCTAGCCCTACACATATGTATGTTGGACAGCTGTAGACCATACATGGCAGAGTGGACAGTTCACCATCTCTGGCCCAGAACACGGGAACTGGCTCTGCCAGGAGTGGCACTAGCACCACCATGCCTAGGGCCAGATGTGGTGCTAGTAGCTGATGGTGACTGCTGTCTGCTGGGCCTGTTTCCCCCATGGGACCATCCAGGACCACGTGCCCATGACCGACCACATTGTGGTGTAGATGGACAGCACACTTCCTTCTATAGTGCTGGAGATACTGCCACTACAGGAATGTGAGTGTGCAAGGCCACATGGAGTCTCAGCAGATGGTGTTGCTGATCTATGTCGATGTGTCCGATGCGGTACTCCAACCAGATATTCCAGCACAGACAATGTCTGGTGAAAGATTGATACCTTCACAGCCCACCATTTGTCCACTGCATCATTAAAATGATCCATGGCATAACCACTGTGGTGGAGGCAGTCATGGATATCAGACTGTGCTGCATGCATAATCATGAGCATCCATTTAGTGTTGCATTCCAAACACACCTGTGTCTCCATGATGGACCAAAACATGTGCCGAGTGACCCATGATGTCACACCTGTGACACTTGTTAGATGGGCAGCAGTCTCATTTGAGCACCCCTGTCAATCTGCCTGTGTGAGACATTGCCAGCTCTCTGGCTATGGCCAGGGTCTGCACTCACGGATGCCATAGTTGGCACACTGTCCTGTTCAATGTCACCAACATCAGACTGTGTGATATCTGTGGCTTAGGGGACTGGATATATGGGGGCATACTGACTGTGTGTGAGGACAATGGGGGAGGAAGTGGGATGTCATCCCCTGGGACAGATTCATCCCCTAACAACCCCACCTATGCCTCACTATGGCCACCATCATCATCAGAGTCCAATCAGACACCATCAGGTTGTGAGGGGGACAGACACCAACCCCCACATTCACCTGTGAGGAGGGAGATAAAATCAGTGTATTACTACCTGCACTATTATGTATGGTAATCCACACAGACACATACATAAAAGGAGCCACATCTGCATTATACATCCCACATCTTATTTCTGATCCCATGCACAAGACACAAGCATACAACATAGACAGACAAGACAGACACTTTATAACATGCTCTGCAGCTGCAACCAGTTAACGTTGCCAGTACAATACACCTGAGAGATAAGCAATGTGACAGTGCATCTGATAGACCTACACCTAAAACCCAGCGCATCTTTCTTAGCATAATATGCCAGTTGTAGTATAAGTGCCTCAGGTATGCACCATCTCCCTACTGTTTGTGAACAGACATCTTGGAGTGATTGCCTCCTTTATAGCAAGCTGCATAGTCCTTCTTAACAATAAGTGCAAATGTGTTAATGTTCCTGCAAATACACAACTGTGATTACCCATTCAATGCACTTCAGTTAACTGCTCCGAAATGGAACATACAACTATTCTACTCTGGCTAAGCATAACAGTTGTGCCTAGGGCAACATGGCAGCCCTTAACATTCTAAGAGTATATACGATCTATCAAACAACAGTATCATACTTACCAAGTACAAGACCTAAGACTCCGGCCACATTTGATGTACCTATGTAAATGTGAGGGAGAGGTATTGTCAGCAATACCACACACATGTTGCATAGTTACAAAGTAATATATGTGTATATGCACATGTATAGTATAGCTAATGTGTTACTGCCTACATTGCTGACATTTTGAGTATGAGTGTACAACTGTGCATTAAAACCAACCCCCCTCCCCCCACTAAATGCAGATAGACCTGATACCCATGTGCTGTTATGCAGAGCCTGCCAAAATAACTGATACAGTATTACACTGATGAACAGAGTAAGCTTACCTAGACAGTCCTCTGATGTGGATGCAGTGGCGCTCACATCAGGATGTAGGGGGTTATGGATGGTTGGGAGCTAGTGGCTGATCCCAGGTTCACCAGAAATTCCTCTGTGGCCGATAGGGGTTGTACTGTTGCAGTCCCTCCACCAGTGGCAGCACAGTCCCTGGCCACAGTAGCTGCCCTTTGCCATGCAGCATTGATTATATCTGTGGCCCATTACCGTACCTGCTCGTAGGTCCTGTCCTGTTGGCTAATTTGGTTCACTGCCATGATGAGGTCAGCCCACAGTGCTGCAAGTAGGTCAAAATTTTGGCAACTCCTGGACAGCAGAATGTGGTGATTCAGTCTGAGGTCATCCAGAATAACATTATTTTCTGTGGCTGTAAATGCTGGGTGCCTCCTGCAAGATATTGTTCCTGAAAAACAACATCAGTGGAACACATCACAGGACCAGATACGTGGACATCCACTATGTACAGACCATGCACAACCAAAATGGGCTACACTATCCACCACTGCCACACACGTCATACCCTGAAGTCTATTAACACAATAAATGTACGGATATCACCAAGATAGTAGCGATAATAGTTATGTCTCTGTCTGCTCTGACAGAGTCTGCTGTACATCTCTACACCCATTACTGCAGTCTACTGTGGTGTGTCCCCTATGGGCAAAGTCCCACTACTATGTCATACAGCCACTAGAAGACAAATAGCTGTGTGCTATTACAACAACTGTATGGGGACAGTCCAGCAACACCAGTCTGCAACAATGGCAGACAGCAATGCAAACCTACTGTAGTATAGCTTCCCTGTAGGCATCATACCACTCCACTATGCAGATATTTGCAGAATGTGAATGTGTGCCTCATAGATGTGGTCCTTATGGCACAAACATGTGGATGTCTGACAAACGGTTGTCCAATCATTAATAGTTGTTGCCAGAATATAGATAATCTGGCTGTCACATGCCAGACCCCTTAGAAAACACTTATGCTACAGTAATCTCCGTTAATCTATTCATAGCCTTCATTTGTATGGCCGACATGTACACTCTTTTGCTAGGTTTGAGCCTGTGTCCCTCCACTAATAATGGCTATGACCTGAATTCCTGCTGTAAGGGGTTGACAGGTATGTTAGCCATAGCTCTGCAGCAATGAGGTATGAATGTCAACAAAACAGTGACCTAGCCAGAGTACATCAGGAACAGTCAGGGGCACCTTTACAATGTCTGAATTATTTCTGTGTGACATTGACCGACTGACAGGAGGTGAATTACTGTACAATTGTGTAATATTAAAGCTGTGTATACCCTTACTTCTTGTCAATATGTTTAACTCAAAATCCACTAGCTTTTCTACAGAACCAACCATTGTAGGAGGGAGTAACAGTGGCAGAGCTGTGATTTGGTTCAAAGCAGGGACAGTTGACAGGCATGCCTGTAGCTGTTGGACAACAGAGTATCATCAACATGTCAATGCCATAGATGTACTACAGGCCTAATGTTATAATCCCTTTTCTCCAAAGCTCCATCCTCCCATCTGCATATGGGCACATATATTACATACCTGGTAGACTGAAGTAATCCTTTTCTGACCAGATCCTCTGCAAACAGGTTGCTAAACCATTGTGTGTCTGACTAAAGCAACATGTAGATCTGTTCCTCATAGGCAGTTGATTGCCTTTTGTAGGGAATGCTCATTAACAGGTAATTGCCTGTGCACCAATCTGTTGCTCAGACTTGCTCATTGCATTCAAAACAGCTGGGCTGCACTTTCATTAGCCAATGACATGGCACCACAGTGCAATATTTAAGGCCTTCGTGTAGGCCGTGGCCTCTTTCTTAGTCTTTGAGATGGATATTAGTGAGGTGTGGAGACTACAGCATCATAAAAGGTAGGTACAAATATTATCCACTTTGAGATTTATGAGGTATGTCCACAATTTTGCATGATATGTTTGGCCATTGTCCCATGACTTTGTGATTATCTGGCAGTTCAGTGATAAACATTGTGGGTTGAGGTCAATAAAAAGAGAGAGAGACATGTGAATGTCAGATGTCATACCCATCAGAATATGCATGCTGATGCAGTAGCTGCTCTTCTATCAGCTCATTATTTTTGTAGGGGCAAACTGTGAAACATGTCCCTGTCACTGAACATTTGCTCCCCACCATTTATGTATGGTTTTGTCTGGATCCCTTGTTCTAGGAGGTTGTGAGGTATGGTAGGTCTGTAGCAGCTAGCTTAACATACAGATGTGTATGCTCCAGGCTTCAACTGCTGCTGCAGCCTAGGATACATATGGGGAGTGTGAACTCTTTGGAGGACAGCAAGCTGTATGTGTAACTGAGGCAGCAGTGTCAGCTGTGTTGTCACAGTAGCGCCATAGTAAGGGTACCCTTTGCAGTACAGTCGAGGCATGTGTGTAAGATACATCTGTTATGTAACAGTGCCAAGCACAGAGTAGTAGGTTACATATAGTTTGTCTATACAAATATGTGCAGTGTATCCCTACCTACAGGCCTTTGACTTGCAAACATAGGTAACAGTTAATGCAGTAGCAGCAACCTATGTGGGTTAAAATTGCATGACTCAGTCATTACTTGCTGTGTTCACAAGAATGTAGTTGATGTGCAACACACTGGATTCAAATCCAGGACTGTGGGTGGCAAAATATACTATATGGAAGGCATTTAATAGACTGAGCTACTGAGTCAATGCTGTAGCAGGTGTATTTGGAACATATATGCCCATACATACAGTCTGTAACACATGTTGTCTACCTCCACCATTATGTCCATGGCTTTCAAAGGCAGTTGTTATGCAGCAGGGTCCCAGTTGTACACATGTACTTTACCGTTGCTGTCTAATCTGGTGTGTTTAAAGATGTTGCTGAATAAAGGGAACAATTACCTGCTATCATACCTCTCAACCTCTTAGAGCACAAAATCTGGACAAAGCCATAAATAAAAGTGGGGCAAAGGCACAAAAATAGGGACAATCTTTAAATATTGCTCTTATAAACTTAGAATGTTGATAGAATATTAGGTTTTGCATTAGCATGTGTTTTCTGAAGGGTATGAAGTGCGAAACTCAAATGTCTGTCATGATTTTCTAACCTAAATCTTTAATGACTTGCCACTACTTTGCCAGAAAAATATGATTATATGAAAACCAGGGCAAAATATGGGGGGGGGGGACTCTGGACAATCTGCAACCATCTGTACAGTTGACAGGTATGCCTGCTACCCCAGGCCTTACTTACACCCATTATTATTTACTTGGCTGTGTACTAGTGCAGTGTTTGCATCACAGTCATAGGTTCATAGGTCATTACTAGGCTAATGCCCTTGGGGCCTTTACAAGCCTAGCCATAGGATTACCCTGGCATAATGCCACCTGACCTTAGTTCCCAATGACTCTGTGGAGTAGAGCCACTGGAGTTATCCTAGGGGTGAATTTTCTGTTTCCCATCCACTCATCAAGATTTCTCTTGAAGCGGGTCGGCGAGGTGCTCTGCTTGACATGTATGGGAAGTCTGTTCCATAGCATAGGCAGTCTCTGAGTTATGAACCTGTCCCTCCAGCATGCTCTGTTAATTGTGGTAATAAGGTTGAAGTCTCTGGAGCATGTGGTGTTTAGGGATTGGGATTTCTTTAGATGTAGAATTTCTAACAGAGCTGGGTCAAACATGGCTTTGTAAGTCAAGCAGAGATCGCTTCTAAGTAGACGATATGAGACAGAGAATAGTTGGAGTTTTTTGAGTCTCTCCATATAAGACAAGTGTTTAAGGCCTAGGATCCTCTTTGTGAGGTACTTTTGCGGCCTCTCCAGTTGTTGCAGGTGTCTAGTGAGGTACATGCCAAATGGGGCATTGTACTCAATGATTGGCTTAACGAGGGAAGAGTAGAGGGAGACAATTACCTCCTTCTTCCTGGATGCAAAACCCTTAGTAATGAGATGTGCCACATAGAAGGACTTTCTGACCACAATGGCAATGTGGTGATCAAAAGGGAGGTTGCTGTCAACCTGTTTTCTCAGATCTCTTATAATGCCTTCTGTGTTCAGTGGACTACCATCAATGTGGTAATTCATGGGAAATGGGTTTTTCCCAAAGGGGATGACAACACATTTTTGGCATTGAGCTTAAGGCCATGACTCTGACACCAGTTGTTGGTCTCAGTAAGGCCATTCTGTAGGATGTCAACATCACTTAGGGAGTTAATAATAGCTCCCAACTTGCAATTGTCTGTGAACTGTGTCAGCCAGAATCCCTTCGTGTTGGTCTGGACTTCAGAGAAGTAGATACCAAACAGGAGAGGACCCAGGACCAAACCCTGTGAGCCGCCACTCATGACTAGTCATCAGTCTGACTTGGAATCAGCTACTTTCACACTGTGGGTTGTATCTGTGAGCCAGTTTTCAACCCACCTAGTGATATAGGGGTTGATGCCAAGCTTAGTGAGTTTTTCTATGATTCCTGTGTGTGGAATGGTATAAAAAGCCTTGGCCAGATCAAAATAGGCTATATGAACCACCTTGCCTTCATCCACATCTCTGGTGACTGACTCAAAGAAGTCAGCCAAGGTGAGCAGGCATAATCTACTCTTCACAAAACCAAACTGTGTGGGATCCAGAGTTTGGAGATTTCCTATATCCTTGTTTATTAGGTCCATGATGATGCATTCCAGAGCTTTGCATATCAGACTAATCAGTATAATAGGGTGATAGTTCCCAGGGTCTGTAGTCACTCCTCATTTGTGGAGATGAGTGACTGTAGCAGTGTGCTATTCAGTAGGGACAAAGCCTGAGGTGAGGCTGTGATTGAACAGGACACAGGGGAGAGGTGCCAGTTCACTCTGTAGTTCATGTAGAACACAACCAGGGATATTGTCAGGTCCCATAGAAGTTGTATTCTTGCACATGGATAGTGCTGTTTTAACCTGTGCAGCAGTAATACTGGGTGCTTGGCAGTCTACTGGTATTGTGATTGGTCCTTTGGGGGGAATCTATCAGTCAGTATACTGGCAAAATCTGTTGGCTCGCTATAGGGGGTACCATTGTGCAGTATCTCAGAGCAAATCTGGGTATTGCCACGGAGATTCTTTACATAACTGTAGAAGGTCTTGTGGTTGTTTTTACTATCTGCTGCAATTATGTTTTCATAGCTAGCTTTAGAGGATTTGATGAGGTATCTCAATGTTTTTTTGAGGCTGATAAGGGAGCTTTTCCAGTCTTGGGACTTCACCTTATTCTGCATCAGTTTCTTCAATCTGTTGCAGAGTTTGTTTATGGCAGGGGACCACCAGATTGGCTTCCTTTTTTTGGAGGAGAACGTCTTGGTTCTATTGGGTATGGCGAGATCCATGCATTTGTGTACATGCTCGTACAGTACATTGGTGTATGTTTCTGTGGTCATGCAACTATTCTCCATTTGCATGGGTGTTGTGAAGTTAGCCACCTCTATTTTTAGGAGCCCAAAGTTAGCTTTGGAGAAGTTTTTCATGGTGGTTACCTTTGTGGGAGGTGGTGGGAGGGATGTGGATTTCCAAAGTGATTAGTTTGTGGTCAGATCTAACCAGGGAGGAGTTGACTATTGGTGTAGAGCATAGGTCACCCATGTTAGTAATGACCAAGTCAAGGATGCTGCTACCTCTAGTTGAGGTAAGAATGAGCTGGTCCAGGGCATTGTAATTAATGAACTCCAGGAAAGGTTGGGCAAGTGTATTGGTACATGAGTAGTTTAGCCAGTTAATGGAGGGGTAGTTGAAGTCACCTAGCAAGAGAGTGTTAGGTTGGGCCCTAGTATTCTCCAGGGTACTTAGGAACATGGAGTTTGAGTCTTGGGACATGGTTGGGGACCTATAGCATGCTACAACCTGAATCTCTGTCTTACCCAATATTAGCTGCCCCTGAAGTATCTCTGATGCATTATGTTGGTCTACCAGTGTGGAGGTGTGTGCATCTTTTATGAATATGGAAACACCTCCACCTTTGGAGCTTCATTCCAAGTTCTCTGGCCAAAAGGTGTGGAATGAGTTATAACCTGGTAGTGCAGGGGTGCTTTCTGCTGCCTTAATCCAGGTCTTTGTTACAGCACAAATGTTGATGCTCTCCATTTTAAGGAGTGCTTCAAGTGAGAGCATTTTGAGATTTAGACTTTTGGCATTGAGCAGCATGACCTTCAGACTGCATTTGTTTGTAGCAGTTATGGTGGTAATTTGGTCTTTGCCTAAAAAAGGCATTATATGGGGTGGCAAGAGTCTTGGCCAATATCTGGAAGCCCAGGGGTGACAGATGCAGGCCATCTCTGGCAAAGCATCGAGGTCTGTCAGTCATGTCATCCCAGGCAGAGAGATACTGAATCCCCTTAGAATGACACCAGAAACTTAGCCAGTTGTTGAAATCAATAATTTTCTGTTTGTACTGTGGTATTATTCTGGGTGACGGTTGGATGCTGCTCAGGGCTAGGGTCATACCCTCCTGAGATACATAATCCGTGAGCTCTTCCATGTCTCTTTTCATGTAGTCCAGGGAGGTACGTCTCAGGTCATTCACACCCACATGTACAATGCCAGAATCATATCTGTACCTGTTGTTAAGGGACCTGAGTGCGTGTGTTATGTGGTGGATCCTGGAACCTGACAGGCAGCTGACTGTTATTTTCTCCTTATTCAACCTAGTGAGTGGGACATCAGTATGCTTCACTATCGACTCACCTATGACAAGTGTGTTGGGCATGCTTTTTGCCTTAGGGACTTTGGTTGAGTACACTGTTTAAAGGAGTTATGTGTCTCATGATTAATGTTGTGTTGTGGTGCTCCAGTGCATTTCTGCCTTGGAAGTCACTACTGTTTGAGTAGATTTTTATTGAGAGCCTCTGCAAAGGTGGGAGTGTGGTTTGTGTTTTTATGTGACAGCAGTGCTGGTGTGTGTTCTGGAGGGCTATGTGTTCCATGTGGTGTGGTGTGGTGCAAGTGTTGACCTTCTCCTCTTGACCAGCTATTCTGGTCTTGGTTGGAGAATGTGTGGCTTCCAATTTAGATATATAAGTGCATCTCTCAGAAGTCTGAGTGTTGGAAGGTAAGAGGAGAGGGTTGTTGGTGTACATGAGGCAGTTGCTTCATTGCCTCAGGATGCCCAAGTTCACCAGGTTAATAGAAGAAAGCACAGGGAACTGACCTTTAGACATGCCTGGAGGGGTGGGCATTGATAATAAGTACTGGATCTGTTTCTTTATAGAACGTTTAGTGCTGGTAGCACTTTTGTGGGCTACAATAATTGCTACAAGAAGTCTGGTAAAGTGCTAGACTGATAAACTAGTATAAGTGCAAGAGAGGACAGAACTAGTAGATCTAAGGGAAAAATTGAAGAGCAGACTCTGGCACCACTCAGAAGCTTACAAACAGTCCTGGATAAAGCAAGTCTGTATCTGTACTAGACTAGTTACAGGAAAGGGGGAAACAAGCTTAGAATTTTTTTTTCTTTTTAGTACAGTGGAAAAGGAGAAAGCTGGAACTGAAGACAATTCAAGGTTAAGAATCCAAGTGGGTTGGCCTTCTCAAACATTCTCTCTCTATTAGGTAGAATGAACTAATGACACTAGACTGGCAGCAATGTCCCAGATCAAATATACAGTATGGGCGGGCAACTTCAAAGCCACCAAGTATAAGAGCAAGACAACAATAAGGAGGATGGGTGGGAAACTATTACCTACTACCTGTATCCACTAAATGAAAGTTTTAAACAGATAAAGGAGCAAGGAGACTATAGAGAATGCTTTTAACTGCAAACAAATCAATATGATACCTGACTAAAACACAGAAACCTCAAAAAAATGCACAGAAAGGCACAGATAGAGCACTAACAAACAGAAAATACAACTCTCAGTATGAAAAAGCAGTTTCCAGTTAAGTAATTTAGTAAACATGCAGCTAGAGTAATGAAACAGTATCTAGCAATAAGAAATACAGTTAAAAAGTATAAAACAGTACATAAATGCAGTGAAACAGTAAAAAAAAAGTTTTATAACAGTGCAAAATGTAATATGTTAACTGTATAGCATTACAGAAGTGCAATTCAATGAAATAAGTGTAAGAAATAACTTATCCTGCTCTTGGAATCTTATTGAATTTCTGCTTAGCCCCAGTAGTGAATCACCATCCACAGCCTGGTAAATACAAGTACAGCCTTTTCCAGACACAGGGTTTATATACCAAGGAGCTCGAATTACTACTCAGTCCTACTAGCCCCTGCTGTTACCCAATCACCCATGCTACAAAAGGTCAGGAAACCCAGTTACTCTCAATAATAATGAAGACAACACACTATCAGCAAAAAATGGCTGCCAGAAACACAGGAAACTCAACAAACAAATTACCAGGCCTTGACAACAGCAGGCATCTATCAAGATTATGCAATCTGGGCGTGGCTAGGATGTAGACTGGTTGGCAGCATCTTTTCTCAGCTCTGCACTCAAAAGATATTTCTGACAGGAATTTTTAAAAATTAGATATTGTAGACAAACCTATTTTGTTGAATTACTTCTACTAATATCACTAGAAGTCTACAGTGCAAAAAATTTGGCTTTAAACATTATTTTTCCTGTCAAAAACAAGAAGGAAGGTATCTGAATCTACTGAAAATTAGCTTTTCTAAGCATACCACACAGGACCAGACGATGAAAAAGAAGATACAGTCTTTATTAAATGCTATACAAGACTTGTCAGTGAAATTTGACAAAATGAATACCAAACTGGACACTTTTGAGGAGAGATCTACAAAACAAATACAGCAACTACAAGAAATAATGACGCAACAGAAGTCTCAAATAGCTGACATAGAGAGATCCTTAAATGATACTGAGGGCAGACTTTCAGAACAAGATCTTCAGCTGCATTTTTTATCACAACAAAATGCTTCATTACAAAATAAAATAGAGGATCTAGAGAACAGGTCCAGATGAAATAACCTTCGCATCTATGGGCTACCAGAGAAAACAGAGGGAGATAACATGGTGACTTTCCTTACTACCTGGTTACCAGAAGTTTTAAAATTGCCTGAAGCTCTTTCTTATGGAATTGAAAGAGCCCACAGATCCTTAAGAGCTGCTTCATCAACCATCAAATCAAAAAATCACCCGAGATCAATAATAGTAAAGTTTTTTTCATCACAAGACAAGGAACTTATTTTAAAAACAGCATGGTCAACTTCTCCAGTTAAATACAAAGACAACATGATCAGATTTGATAATGATTATTCTGCTGGAGTTATAACTGCAAGAAAAGAATGTCTCCCTCTGATAAAGGAATTGAAAAAAAGACAACAAAGTCCACTTGCTGTTCCCTGCAAGAATAAAAATATTTTTTACTGAAGGTCCTAAAACTTTTGACACCCTGCAAGCAACAGTTTCTTATCTTTCAGCTAATAAAACCTTGGATAATGTGGAAGAAATGGATTTCTCCCAATTTGGGGTTAAGCGTCACTTAGAAAAAAATGAATGGAGCACTGCTGACAAGAAGAAGAAGAAACGATAAAAGACATATGAAAAACACAAACATTATTGTCTTCTATTTGCTCGGTAAGGCAAAAAAGTTCTTTGAAAGCATTCATGCTTTACACGTGTCAGTCTTTGAAACAATATAAGTACAAGATAAGCAGGACATTTTATAACTAAAGGAAACAACCCTAAAGAAAGCAAGGTAACATATCTTTCTCTATTACAGTGTAAATACTTACAGTCATGATTTTTCTAACTCTAAATGATGTTTAGATAGTTCATTTATAAATTACCTGCCTTTTACTGCTAGTATAGAATATGATGTATTTACACTGACATATTAATGTGGTGTGTTTAAATGAGCATGATTCATTTTTATATTATTTACACTAAGCTGCATGAAATATCTAAACTGATATATTTAATACACATAATAATATATAAAAACTGATAGTAATAACTGTCAAAAAGTGCCTTGAAAAGTAATTATCTATTCTTTGATGCTAAAAGTGCCTTTTTGACTAACAAACAACTGTTTGGCTTGTATATCTGCCCTTAATCTTAAGAAAACTAATAGAAGTTTAATGAGCTGGTGTTCAGTTTAAAAAAAAAGCCCTACAAACTTCACTTACTTTGTTTTTGTCTTCCTGCCATGGTCACGAGCTGGGAACTCTTATTTTACCACCCCTCAATGAAGGTTCTTCAGTTAGAATCCATTACAGTGTGTTAAACCTTCTAACAGCACAAAATGAAAGTAAACAGTCATGAGTGATGTCAGCACTAAAACAAGACAGTATGGGTGTGGTGTCAGCTCCTAAGCTACTTAAAGTAACCAGCACACTATTTATGAGATGGCAAAGTGCTTTTACAGTTTTAACAAATATTAAAAGTACACTGAAGTACCTAATGAATTTAGAAGGTATCAACACATGCATGACGTTTTATTATATTGTAATATTTGTTATTCATTTTGAATTGTACACATAAACAGCACACAAAGCTTAAAAAGAAGTATATCACTTGGAAGAAACTGTATGAATAGTTAACACATACAGACTTTACTATAATCTTTTCTGATAAGATCACCCATGTAAATTACTATAATTTAACTTAATTTTATAAAAATTTAATATATTTAAGTCCTTGACTGGAACTATATAAAATATTTGTAAACACACTGCAGCTAGTGTACTCAATCTTAAGGATAATAAGTCAATTAAGATTCATGAATGTAGCTATGTGTTATTAGACATTTTAAGGGTAAAAATGAGTTGCTGTTTAATTATCAAGATACTCTGTAAATATTAAATTGTTCAAGTAGCACAATCATTAAGCAGTAATGAGCAAGAAAAAATCTCAGATTTGCTTATGATATTGTTTTATATATATATATATATATATATATATATATATATATATATATATATATATAGGAAAGAACTGCTGAATTATAAGTATGCTTTTATTAAAGGCAAGTTATATTAATATTGAACATCCTCACTGAAAATGAATGGTTATGTAGAGGCACAGTAACTCCCATTATATAACCAAGGCTAAAGAGATTGTCTTGTATGTCTAAATTGATCAGCCTTGAACCTTAGATTGCAAATAGACATGCAACATACTTTTACTTATAATACTGAATATATATTATATAACATCACAAACGCTAAAGCCATTGTCAGCTACATCTCATATCAATCAGCATTAAAATATGATTTGAATAACATAGGCATTTAATAACATATTGCTGTTGGTACTGATATGCATATAAGTAACAGGTCTAATTTCTGTCTATGAAAGTAAATACCAGGCTGTGTGCATTTGTTAATTATGAAACAAGAGTGTGCTATCTATTCTTTTTAATATCCTATAGGTATGTACTTGTTAGAGACACACACATGCTGCAAAGCTGCTAGTTATTGCATATTCATTAGTATATTTCTGACTGCAGTGTTGTAAATATATGGTGTGGACCACTTGAGTTGAGAATATGTCTCTATATTGGGCATGTTCTCTGTTTGAACGTTGTATATTATCTATAATATGATATGGAGTACCCTCACTAAATTCAAAGAAGCCACAATAGAAACAAATATTTATTAAAAATGGAGAATAGAAGGATGAAGAGAAAAATGAAGGAAAATGGCTGATGGTCATATAAGGTTATCTTTTCCTGTGTATGTAGAAGAGTTGACAGTAATAAGTACCAAACAATTGTGTTATAGCATATTTAAAGCCTACTTTGCTTCTCATATTTTCCAACCTTACAGTTATAACGCTGCAGATAAATCCTGTAATATCATAAGGAGTATGAGTTGCTATTTGACATATGACATATGTGGTACACTAGCGATGAAATATGCCAGTGGCACTAATAAATATATAGGAATTGCTAAGAAATATAGTCTTAAACTATATAATACCAATGCCAAAAACAAATTAGTAGCATTCATACCACTAAAATATGACTTTTTGAATTAAAAGAAAACTATAAGATTACTGATAAATGACAATACAAATGTAACGTTATATTCATTGTTACGGATACTTTCTGATTTAATCAACTTGTGGCATGGTTAGCTGATGCATATAATGCTTAACATTTTTTTTTTATGTATGTATGCATATGTGTGTGTATGTATGTATGTGTGTATACATATATGTGTGTGTATGTGTATGTATATATATGTATATATATATATGTATGTATATATATATATATATATATATATATATATATATATATATATATATATATATAGGTAGACCGTTACAATAAATTTGATACCTATGAATACCACTCACACTATAAGGGAGATAGACAGCAAGCATATTCTTTTTAAGATGCATAACCGTTATTGCTACACAAAAGATATATTAAAATAAAAGATTTTCCTTTACAATTTAAACAAAACCAAATAGTTAAGTATTAAATCTATGTATAGTTGTGTTGCCTTAGTGTTTTATAAAATATTAACAATAGATAAAGACTGTATTTAAGTAATCTGTAAAGACAGATACATGTATACTTAAAAGATATATAAGATACTTTTCATTATAAAACTACCATATGGCAGGGCCGGGGGAGGATGCTGAAATGCAGACTTAGAGAGATCGCTTGAATGATTAGATCATTCAAGGATGAGATGTTTTTTCTCATGGAGGGGTTTGGTGGTTGTTTATCTTATATTGTTCTCAGTTATGATCTTGTAATTTACTTTTATTGGGTGTCTATAATCTATTGTAATACTGTTGGAAGAAGAAAGAACAAGTCATTCTCTTCATGTACATACATCTACACATTGTTACGAGTATATGAATATGGATAAAAGCAAAACTAATATAAATCCAATTGCAAAATGTATATCTCTTAATGTAAATGGTTTAAATAATAGCTGCAAAAGGGGAAGTCTTTATAGATATTTAAAGCTGTGTGAAGCGCAACTAGTATTTTTACAGGAAACACACCTTACACAGGAAGACATAAATAAAATAAACAATAAAAATTATACAATACTAGTAAGTTCCACCTATAATCAGAAGCGAAGGGGAGTAGCAATTTTGTGGAAAAACACTACTTTAATGCCTAAAATCATAAACACGTTCCATGACAACTCAGGAATGTTTTGTCTAGTGACAATATCTATCAATGAAATGATATATACATTAGTGAATATTTATTGGATACCAGGACTAGGTGTTAGAGTGGCTAAACAACACTTAGAAGACATTGTACAATATACCAAAGGCAATTTAATCATAGCTGGAGATTTCAATTGCATTATAAAAGAAACTGACACAAATACTAAAACTACACGTAAGAGATCACCTTTAACAAAGTTGCTATCTGAGTTTGTTGAAACTTTTAATATAGTTGACATAAATGAGTATGCTATCCCAGATTCACTATTCTTTACACATTTTTCCTATAGACATAATACATACACTAGAATAGATAGAGTGTACATAACAAAGGATTTAACCTCTAAATTAAATAAAGTCAAGACAATTTCATGTCCATTTTCGGACCATAACACCATAACGTTTGAGATAGATTTATGTTTCAAGAGAAGGATATCAGTAACAAGAATACCATCTTACATAACAAATCTCAAAGATTTTAAGGAATTTTATATTAAAGAGACACAAACATTCCTTACAAAAGATGTATCTGAAATATATATATGGGATGCATTGAAAGCATACCTATATGGAAGAGCGGTGGGATCTTATAAAAATAAACAAAAACAGTGGAATAAGGAATTAATGGAATTACAGTCAAAAGTAGATAATTTAAAGCTTGATATTCAAAATGGAAACACCAACTTAATAAAAGAACTAGAAGATACTAATAAAAAATACTCAGAGACGCTACACCACAAAACAATGATCAACTTAGAAAAAATTAAACTATGTTACTATTCAATGAACCCTAAAAACCAACGAAGAATAGCAAATAGGACTAAAAAGATTATTAAAACAAATCAAATCAAGGAAATACATAATATAGAAACCAAAAAGAAAGTATCTGATTTAGAAGGAATACTAGAAGCTTTTAGGCTATTTTTTCATAAACTTAATAATCAAAATGAGAAAACAGAAACACATTCAGTATTGAAAGCTTTTCTCAAAAACAATGTTAAAGTTAGGTTATTAGAGGAGTAGGTACAACTAATAGATAAACAAATAACAATGACAGAACTTAAAGCTGAAGTAAATAAGCTAAAATTAAACAAAGCTCCAGGTATAGATAATATCACCCCAGAAATGTTTAAATTACTATCAGATGAGGCTTTGCTGTTGTTATTGAATGTCTTTACATCAGTTAAAAATGGTAAAGACATTCTTCCTTCTTGGAAGTACACATTAATATCACCAATTCTGAAACAAAATAAAGATCCCAGTAAATGTTCATCATACAGACCCATTTCACTTCTTAATATAGATTATAAAATGTTTATGGCAATACATGCTGCTCGAATAAAACAATTACTATCACTTTTGATAGAGGAGGATCAAACAGGTTTTATAAAAGATAGGAACACTTATGACAACATTAAAATAATTTTTTCCTTAATTGATTATATAAATGTCACAAAAAACAAATGAATGTTATTAGCTTAGACATAAATAGCACATTTGATTCAGTGAACTGGAATTATCTGTGGTTAGTTTTAGAAGAATATGGCTTCTCAAATAACTTCACTTTGTTAATAAAATCATTATATGAAAAATCATTGGCTTATATAAAACTGAGATCTTGTCTGTCTAAATCTATTAAAATAACTAAGGGCACAAAACAAGGCTGCCCTCTTTCTCCATTATTGTTTGTGCTAGTCATTGAACCCTTAGCAAATAATATACGTATGGATAAAAATATTGAAGGAATACAACTAGACAACAGCCTAGAGCTTAAAATTCAACTTTTTGCTGATGATATCTTAATTACCTTAAAAAATAATAATAGCAGTTTAAAAGCATTATGGGACTCAATTCAAAACTTTCAAAACTTTTCAAGTCTTAAATTTAATGAGAACAAAACAAATGTATTGCTTATAAATACTAATAAAAAAGATCTAAATAAGAAATACCATAAATATATCTCTACCGATAATATAATTAAATACTTGGGACTTATAATAACTAACAACCTAGATACTACAATTGAAACAAATTATAAAGAGACCTTAAATAATATTAAAAATCTAATACAAAGATGGAATAAATTCTTCTTTTCAATGGAATAAAGG
Organism: Protopterus annectens; assembly: GCF_019279795.1. Classification (NCBI taxonomy): domain Eukaryota; kingdom Metazoa; phylum Chordata; order Ceratodontiformes; family Protopteridae; genus Protopterus; species Protopterus annectens. Next base: position 1,576,488,471 of record NC_056733.1, on the reverse strand, counting down.
CTTTATATAATTAAAATGATCATATTTCCAAAAATTCTTTATGTCATACAAGCTTGTTCTTTGCCACCAGCTAAATCGCACCTAAAACAATTAAATGATTTAATGGTAAGATTCCTATGGTATCCAAAAACCAAGGATAGCTATGAAGTATCATCTAGATGATTGGGATATAGGTGGCATAGGTTTACCAGACATAGAAATATATTTGCATTCATCCATTATTAAAACAATATCATTATGGCTAAATACAAAATATACATCAAAATGGAAGCTAGTTCATGAGAGAATCTGGTTAAAATCAGGATTTGTAGTAGCAAATAAGTATACAGATTTCATACCAAACAATTTCCTATGGCTGATGAAGGAATATATGATGATACATAAGAATAAAAATATAAGTTCCAAATACATTACTTGTACATTAAAAATTTTCCAAAATCTTATTAATAGCAATCCTGATATTAAAGCATGGTCATTTCTTTTATATCCAGTAGAGTACACACAAGGTAATATAATAACATTTAATATGGAAGTAGTCAACATGCTTAAAGAAAAGGGATTAATATATTGGCATCAGTTGCTAAACTCTGGAAAACCTCTGACAATAGACCAGATTAAACAGAAATTAAATATGGAAGATAGTTCGTGGTTACATGTACAAGAATTAAGACAGTATATATTAAGCAAACAAGAAACAATGCAACCATCAATAAGACAAAATGTTCCTAACCTTATAGAACATATAATATTACTAACGAATCAACCCATTACTGGAAAGGGATACCTATCATCTATTTATAAAACAAACAAAAGATAAAAATGCATAATAATGACAAAATATGGAATTATTATAGATCAGTTAATGGACATGTGCCAAATGACAGAGATAAAAAACTAATTCTTCTCTCTCCAAAGCAGACATCACTTTCATTGCATTGGAGACTTTTTACATGGCAATTCATACACAGATCTTATGTAACCCCTCATAAAATGGAACTTATGTTTAAGAAAAATATTGGCTGCTGGAGATGCGATTTATCAATAAAAGCAGACTGGCAACATATGTTCTACGAATGCCATTTGATTAAACCATATTGGGATAAAATAAATTATTTTCTGCAAATGGTATTCAATGATAAATTCCAGATTTCCAAATCTATTATTTTGTTTAATGCACCTGTACCCGACTGTGTGCCAAGAACAAAATATGTAATCTTATGGACTCTCCTAGCTATTGCAAGGAAGAACATTACATCAAACTGAAAATCCAAAGCTTCTCCAACTTTTAAGCAATTCATGAATATGGTGTCAGCAGTATCGCAATTGGAAATTAACACTATTTATTTTATTTTTTTATTTAACATTTGTTGACCAGGAAAGTCCGACTAGGTTCCACAGATCCTGTTTTCAGCGGAGGCCCGGGGAGAAATGCTCCACTATTAAAGGAAGAACTGAAAGAACTACATCATTATACGTAGCATGGCAAAAAGTAACTGAAATACTGGAGAATAATGACTGCAGCAGATTATAATCAGGAAACAATTGTATAGAAAGTCAATTATATGTCAACAATAGACACCCTTGTAAATATTTTATTTTGGTTTTAATGTTTGATATCTGTTTAGAGGTTTTAGCCTACCTTTTAAAAATAATTTGTAAATACTTCATTGTCATAAATAACCTGCATTCATGTTTTCTTGTTTTTGGAAATGAATAAAAATATTTAAAAAAAAAAGATTATGCAATCTGAGTAGAACACAGAATCCTTACGATAAATGCACTGAAAGAGCACTCACAAACAGAAAATACAAGTCTCAGTATGAAAAAGCAGTTTACAGTTTAGTAATTCAATAAAAATGTAATTATAGTAATTCACACTATTTCAGCTCTTAGCTGCAGCCAATGAATGAATGTTTAAACAGATAAAGGAGCAAGGAGATGCTAGAGAATGTTTTTAACTGCAAACAAATCAGTTATATGATACCTGACAAGAACACAGAAACCTCAAAAAAATGCACAGAAAGGCACAGATAGAGCACTCACAAACAGAAAATACAACTATCAGTATGAAAAAGCAGTTTACAGTTAACTAATTCAATAAACATGCCATTAGAGTAATGAAACAATATCTAGCAATGAGAAATACAGTTAAAACAGTATAAAACAGTACATAAATCCAGTGAAACAGTAAAAAAAAACTTTATAACAGTGCAAAATGTAGTAAATCAACTGTATAGCACAATTATAAGCATTACAAAAGTGCAATTCAATGAAATAAGTGTAAGAAATAACTTATTCTGCTCTTGGAATCTTAAGAAATTTCTGCTTAGTCCCACTAATGAATCACAATCCACAGCCTGGTAAATTCAAGCCCCAGTTCCAGGTACACTCCCATTTTTCCCATTATATGTACTTGCAGTCTGTCAGTAGCAATCAGTATATTTTGCTGGAAACACCTGCTTTAATTCAGAGCTGAGCAGCCTAGTGGGCTAGTGCACTATACTGTGGTTGATAGGGGCATGGGTTTCAGATATGACAGGGATGATTATTTTGCAGATGTGCCTAACACTGTGAGAAACACATAATATCATTAAGGGACTTTTAAGCACATTTAAGCAGGTTTGCATGGCACATTGCTTAGCTCCATGCACACCCACATCAAAAATTAAAAAAGAAAAGTAAAATGGGGTTATAGAACAGTGGTGGAATGGGAGCAAGCAGGACTAAAAACATACTGAAAGGCATGTAGGGTTGTGCAGAAAGGGTGCGGGAAAGGACCATAGTTTTCCACTTTTTGTACAGCAACAGCTGCACAGTTTTTACAGAGTTTGTAAATGAATGTTGACCCTCAAACCCCAGAGAAAGGGGTGAGGATAACATAAATGTGTTAATTAATTAATTTAATAAGTATATGTGTCCAGTGGGCACATATGTGAAATGGAGAGCTATGTATTGGGATTTTTTTTGTGGGACAAGTGCCCATTTTTAAATAAGGAGAGAGTGTAATGTTGAAGGAGGGATGTAGTTATGTGTGCGAAGGTGAGCTGGGTAGGTGAGATTATGTTTGCAGACAAACAATACAGACAAGGCTGCAGACAGGGGTGGTATGTGACACGTGAGAGGGGTAAACACCTTAGATGGGGAGGGTGTTGTAGAATCTGAGGTGCATATGCCTTCAGATGGCAGCAGCATGACTGAGATCCCCACCCATGGGCAGTTGCACCTGCTCCTTCACTGCCCTGAAGGTGGCTGTGCTGGAGGCTGGGTGCTGGGGCCAGCAAGCCCCATCAGGTTGTCCAGTCTGTCCTCAGTCTGGTGCAGGTAATGTTCATAGCACCTATGAACAATTCTGCATTCCATGGGTGGTAGTTGATCCTGGGTGACAACCCCCCTCTCCACCTCTGCTTCCGGGGGGAATGGGCCCCATCCCCTGAGGTAGTTTTACCCAAAGGTGGTGCATGGCCAGTGGAGGGGGCACCACCAGCTTGAGTCCCAGATGAGCTGGTACCCGGTGCCAAGGCTGGCTGAAGTAGGGTAGGTGGATCAGCAGGAACTGGCCTACCCAGACATGCTGTGGGTATGGAGATAAATCAATACATATAGGTAAATTATGAACAAAACCATTGTTAGTAATATACAGCATGCCAGAGCATTGGAAATAGCCCCTTTACATTTCAATGCATATTATGTGAAACATAACAATAAATAAACAGAACAGTCAGTATATTAACAGCATGCCAGTAACAGTTACGGCATAAGGCCAACAGAATAGATAATTCAGCAAGATACTGCGTGTTGATATGCAACCATAGTAATACATAACATTAATAAAACACATGCCCCAAAATAAAGTTTATGGAACAGCATATGTTAATAGTAAACCATAACCAATATATAACAATAATAAATATATGAAGATGAGATGTGGGGAGAGAGAGAAATATAGTCCAGTAATACCATCATGGGCTATGTAGTTGATAACAGTAATGTTATCTACTGCACAGGTCTGTCCTTTTTTATGATTAACTGTGCCCTATAACTGCTGTAGCATGTGCACACCTCTCAAGCTATCTACATAGGACACTATGGGCTAAGCAGTAAAACCTGTCGGTACGCAACTACAAAGAACACTTGCACATCAGGTGGACATACATAAATACCATGGTGTACTGTGGGCTAATGTACTGTTACTTTGCTATTGACATATAATCATGTCAGTGATACATCTGTGATAGACAGATTATGCAAGAGAAATTACATTCCATGACAGCATGATACTTGAGAGACATGCATGTGTACATACAGAGAGTACACGACTATCATGTCTTGCTTGGCAGGCATGGGGCTAAAACCCAATGGGAGTGACTGCAGGGGACATGTGCATCACATGTATTGACTGCAGCAACCTTTACAAGACACTCCAGCCATACAGCCATACCAAGATTAGACATTTTATTTCTTTTATGTTATTATATTTTATAATTATTGAACATATTTCTTTTATTTTATGCATTAATACCACATTCATGGTAATGATTTTGACAGTCTGTGACACCTGAAAAACAATTATTTACACATATGGTCTACCTCACCATTTACCAGTAGTCCCTGTGGAGAGAATATCTGTTATCATAACATATCAGACTCAGTAATATTTTTCAGTACATAGCACTGGAATTCAAACCCTGGTTTGTATGTGACAAAATGTACTTCATACAAAGCATTTAGCAAACTGAGCTACTGAGGCACTGCTGATATCTGACTGACTGATATTTACCTAGAGCTCACCTAGTAACAAAGTACGACCTGGTACTAGTACTACAGTGCTATAGTACACTGCAGTGACAGTTGAACACACATGCATAAAATACATTCATGACAGAGATACTAGGCAACCTATACATTACTAAATAAAATGCAGGTGTACACAATATATTGTTACAGGGTTGAAATATCAGCTCCAGTTCCACAAGTATTGCACAATAGTTTATTAAAGATACCTTCATGCATTTACTGGAATAGTTTCAAGTTTTTCTTGTATAACAGTTGGCAGTTATTGCACTACAAATGTTTTGCAGATAAACGGTTAATGCTCTAGTCTTTCTGTCTTATTTGACTATAGATAGCATATTACAGCTGTACTCACCACACTCACTCATGGCACAAACTGGCCAGGTACCCTGCATGTGCCTCGACTTTGTGAGCTCTCACCTCTGCAGCTGTTGGGAGAGAAGCACACCATTATGTAAACCAGTTTAGCAGACATTCAAGATTAAATATTGTTGAAATACAGGTAAACATACTTACACATGTGGAACATTGCCTGCCAAGAAATCTTGGACCCAGGCATCCAATAGATCCTCCTTCCATCTTTTCAGGTCATCATGGTGGTGATGACACTGCTCACTTGTGTGGGGAATACCAGTTGCACTGGTGAGGTCCCTTGCCAGCCTGTCCCAGACCTCTGCTTTGTACTCCCAGCACCAGTAACCTCCCTGAATGAGCCAGTCTTTATGGTTTTTCACAAGTAGTCTGACCATGACCCTGGACTCCTCAAAGAATTTTTCCTGAAAAGAGCAAACCATCTCCAATGCCTCCCATTGTATCCTCAGAGACAGAACTCCAATGGATTATGGTGTATTCCTACCTATTGGGCTTAATATAGCCCTTTTTCACATCCTTATGCGCCATTGGTCAATTTTTAAAAATGTGTCATGTCGCTCAGCACTGCACAAACCAGCACAGCTGAGCAGTTCTTAAAACTGGCAATGCTTAGCAGTGTGCTAAGCACAGCCAAGCGGTCCCAAGCACTGTCAAGCAGTGCCTAACCAGAGGTTGTTTAAGCAGTGCTAATTATGGCTTAGCAAGGCTTAGCAGAGCTTAGCTGACTGCAGTAGATCATGATTTAAAAATAATTATTTCAAAAATAATTGATTAATTTCCCTTCCATGTATTCAAATCCCACACCTACCGCACATAAGACCATACCTCTATCCACTTGGCTATGTGGATATGTGGAATGCTGCTATACTTTTACATATACCTCTGTATATACCAATGTTTAAGCATTGCTAAGCACTACACTGTGATGTGCAAAACCTTTAAGCAATGCTTAAACTTGAACTTTGAATCAAAAATTAAATGCATCAGGTTTCCATTTTTAGATGTCTGGCACATGCCAATTGCTGCACACTGTGCCACAAAAACTTTAAATAAATACACTGATATCATGCACTTGGACAGTGTAGGGGTGTGTTACTCATCTGCAGACACAGATAAGTGACACATTCCCTACACTAATTCAAAAACTGTGTTCCATAGCTCTCCCTCAGCAATGCACCATCATTAATATGCATGTTGCGCTACTACCAAGGGTCAACCATGTATACGGACATGGTAGCTTCTGTGTAGGCTCTGCACTATGCCTACATGGAATTTATTAAATCTGGGTGAATGTCTATAATATTTTGATTGATATGGGGATCCAGACTGAATCAAGTAAGAAGGGGAGTTTTGTATGTAAAGGAAGAATATGGAGGATTGGGATTAACAAAGCCAATTGCTCATATAGTGTCATTGAACCTGTATAAAGCCTTAACAAGTTACAAAAAAGAGAATAAAAATCTAACAGAACACATCATGTATGATAAATATACATATTTGTGGGAAAAAATGGAGATAGGAAAAAAATAAAAAAATATATATAAATGAAAAAAATAAAAGAATATCAAAAACAAAAATTCTTATGGAAGCTAAAAGTGAACATAGCTGAGAAAAATAGGGACGGATGGTATTTAAACATTATGAAAGAACACTACTTTATTTTTCTTTGGAAACATTTAGAGATGAAACAGAAGAAAGCAATTAAAATGAAGTACAGATGTTGTAAACAATTACATGAATGTAAATATTTTTTGTGGAGACTGTCAATAACTAAACTGCCTGTAAAGGCTACTAGAACCTATAAAAGAAAACCAAGAAAGAATATGTATTCATTGTGGAGAACTTGAAATAACAAAACATGTTTTTTGTGTAGAAATACATAAAAATAAAATGTTGGAATATGGGTATTATGGTAAGATAAGACAAAAAGAAGTGAAGAAAACTGACAGAATAATATTTTATATGCTGTGGACATTTTGGATAGGGAGACTTAATGAGTTTAAATTTAATGGAAAATAGCAGAAATTCTAAGGAGATATGTTATTGGCTTTGGAAAAAATGATGGGAGAAGTAATTAATAACACAAAATTGAATTATATTGTATAAAGGTATAAATAATTGTAAATAATGTATACAATATCAGTTGTGTAAATAATGTGAATAAGTAATGATCATCAATAAAGAACCTCTACTCTTTTTGATAAGTGCTGTGCAACATTTTATATCCACCTGAGCTACTGCCAACTTAAACAGATGGCATCCAGTAGTGCAGCCCCCCCCCCCATACACACACACACACACACAGCTATGCTGTACTGCAGTGTCAGTTTTAGAAAAATTAATCCAACTAATTAGTATGGGAAAAGTACCTAAAGCTTTCTTTTACAGAGGCAACTATGCTACCTTTTGAGCTGCTGAGACTGCAAGAATATCCATGTTAGTTTCCCAGCCACCTTCAAAGAAAACAGCATGGATAAAGGCAAAAACTGTACAAAGTAAATTCAACAACATGAACTGCCAAGCATTCTGTTTCTGGTTTGCTGAAATAACATTAATAGAAATAGTTTAGATCTGAATGCTTTGGGGTACCATCATACCTTTTATAGTTTCATAGGTAGGTACAGCCAAAAAGGTTCCCTGGCTTTCACCACCCAAGAAAATTGTTTTCCTATGCCCCTGTCAAGCAGTGCCGTAGAAGTGATCCCTGGGGTGAATTTTCTATTTCCCATCCAGTCGTCAAGATTTTAACCTATTTTTTCAAGAATTCTGGACAAAGCTAAAGATAATTTGGAAGGGTAAAATCAAGAACACTTTTTAAATATAAATGTTAAAAGATAGTAACACACTCAGTATCAATATGTATCTTTTTACTAAGAAGTATAAAACTCTGCTCCCTATTGAAATGTAGGCACTCAAAACGCTGAGTGCTGAAAAGCCAAAAAAAAAAAAAAAAGACTGAAAACCCGGAGAAAAGCAAATCTCAAAAATCACTCTTCTCCTTAAAACTTCATTTTGCATAAACATTCTGAGAAATAGCATCTCTTACTTGGTATATATAAGTCTGATATTTTGGCCATTCAGTCTGCTCATTTCAGGACTTGCTAGTCCTGATATTTCAAATAGTTACCATAAAACTCTAATGGCATTATGGGCTGACTGTTATCTCGAGTGATTTACCAGAACATCTAAAATGTATGAGAGACAGGGCAGACATTTGAAGGAGAATGGAGGACCACAACCAAACCAACCAAACAGATCCACAAGATGCTATAATGTTGATTCTCACAGGAACCACATAAGTCCAATACACAAATAGCTCCACAGAAAGTAGAAGACGAGAAACAAGAATGTCCCTTTATTCTCCACGATATAACAACACATGATACAATGTATATATCACATAGACACAAGTTCGACACAAATGTTAACCTAGGTTTCGTCTCAGTATCCAAGACTTCTTCAGAACAACTATTGCATCAATTCGCTAGTTTAAATACCCTACTCATTACTAATCAAATAATCAAATACTAAACAACCTACTATTAATAAATTAATTAAACTTGATTTTTAAAGGAATAGTGTAGAATGAACTAATGAACATATAAAACCTAAATATTATAGATTTAGTAGATTCAATTTATAAATTTGTATATATAATATTGTATATAAATATAAATGTATACACACATATTGTATAATTATAAAATTATAAAATTATAAAATTATAAAAACACTGCTAACTATATAAGTACCTCAAAAAACTTCAAAAAACTTTAAAATCCATGGTGTTATTATTATATATACATATACTTATTAGTACACCATAATATGTTATATAATATTATAATAAATATATAACAAATAATATTAACAACAATAAATATACCGATAATAAATAAAATACAAACAATTTGCATGCCCTATGAATGTATTAAAAACATATATATATATATATATATATAATGACTAATAACAATAATAATGTTGATTGTAGTAAATATTATTATAAATATAAATATTTATAAATAATTTCATGATTAACTAACTATTGATGAGCCTAAGCTTTAATAAAGGGGCCATACTAATGTTATCATTTAAGCCAGGAAATCTAGTGGCATCAAATTTTAATTGCCACATCATTTCACATGCATCCAAATGAATGTCCACAATATATCCTTGTAAATCCTTTTTTATTTGTTGGATAATAATAAATTTAAAATTATGGCCCGGATATTGTTTAATATGCCTAAAAAGAGCATTAGTATTCTTTTGATGTCTAATGTCAAGAAGATGTTCACCTATCCTATCTCTAAGGGCCCTACAAGTTTTACCTATATAAAAGGCTGAACATTCATTACATTTAGCCATATATACTACATTTTTAGAATAACAATTAAAATGTCCCTTAAATAACAATATTTCTTTATTCACCAACAATTTATTATTGGTGGTTAAGATATAAGCACAAAGGCTACATCTCCCACATTTAAAATGTCCATTGGGTCTACATGATGTACAACCACTATTTGCATATGTACTTCTCTCTAATAGATTTTTAAATGATCTTGCCTTCCTATACACATTCATGGGTAACTCCTTCAATTTCCTACTAACATTTACATCTAATTTCAACATTTCCCAATTATTCCGAATGGTATTAATAATAAATTCTGTATCATAGGTGTATGTAGTTATAAAAAACAAAGAATCTTCCTTATTATCTTTATTTTGACTACCTTCACCCAAATAAATTCTATTATACTTATTACTTACAGCAGTAGTAACTGGATCTGACTTTAAAAGAGGCTGATAAAAAACATTATTTCTCTTAACAATAACTTCATTTTTAATGCTATTAATTAAAATAATAGGATAGCCTCTTTTAATAAACATATCAGAGATACAACTTAATTCTCTGTCAAATTCTTCCATTAGGTTAACCATCCTGGCTGCCCTAACCATCTGACCCTTTATAATAGCTTTCTTTTGATGGAAGGGATGCCAGCTAGAATAATCCAGGTATGCATTAGAAAATGTGGCTTTCCTAAAAATTTTTGAAGACAAAATATTTTTTGTTTTGTCAAACTTTAAAGAGACATCCAAATAGGATATTTCATGTTCATGGTAATTATAGGTAAACCTTAAAAATTCTACTGTATTATTAATATATTCCATGAATTCAAGCATTTTCTTAACACCACCCTTCCATATAATAAATATATCATCCAGGAACCGTGTATAATGTATTATATCTGAAAAAAATTCACTTTCAAATACATAATTTTGTTCCCAGTATGACATGATATAATTAGCATAACTAGGGGCACAAGCCGCACCCATTGCTACTCCTGTTAATTGTTTGTAATAACGCCCTTCAAAGAACAAAAAATTATTGGTCAGTATAATTTCCATAAGTGAAGTATAGACATTAATGTCATCCTGTTGATAAATACCTGTTTTTAAAAGTTGACTTTCTAACCATTCCAAACCTATATTATTAGGAATAACTGAATATAAATTTACTACATCAAAAGTAAGAAACAATGTGGTGTTTGTAAAACTGACACAATTAAGTTTATCTAAGAAGTGCCAAGAATCCTTGGTTATATAATCAAATACTTTCAGCCCTTTTTGTAAATGAAAATCTAAATATTTACTCATAAAATACGTTTTGCTTCTTTTCGCATCCACTATAGGTCTAAAAGTCACATTCTCTACACCTTTATGAATTTTAGGAATTCCAAATATATTACTAATAACTGGAAACTCATTTTTCAAGTAACCTAAATCAATTTCATTTATCTGCTCCTGTAATAACAGATCTTCTATCATTAAATCAATTTTGGAGAAAGCTATATTAATTTGATTCAAAGTTACTTCCTCATACATATCTTCAGTTAACATTTGAAGCATAAAATTTGAATAATCATTCCTCTCCATTATCACTACTCCATTGCCCTTGTCAGGCTTCATGTACCGAATAGTGTTGTCTTTAATAAGCTGACTTAATTGGTTTTCTTCCTCAGTTAAATTACCATACTTACATCTTTCATTCCTATTATTGCAATCACTATAATCAACATTAGTATTATTACCATTTGTGTATTTATTTTTATTATTTTTATTTTTATTTGTATTATCTCACCAAATCTCCGGAATTGTTTGTGGTTGGTGGTTATATAGTTAGTACATTTGAAGGAGAATCTGGGATATTCTGCAAAAATAGTTGAGTGGGTAGCACTCAGCTAGGAATTTCTGGTCATGATAACCCATTCTGGGGTTTGAATACTTTTTTTTTATGTATGTATGCAATTTTAAATGATGTAGCTATGATTTTCTGGATATTATTATAACTGTCTATGAACAGGGGTCAGTAGAAAGGTATAAGAATTTGTAGTTTTGGTGTCTTAGATAATAAGCTGAGGCTTTTTAATTTTCAGACAGTTTATTATTGTTTACCATTACCATAACTTCCACAGCACCAACAAGCAAAATAATTAAAGGACCTGCAGCCATAGTCAACTTTCTACCTTCTAAACCTAGAACAATAATATACCTCTCATAAGTTGGAACAAAGGGGCAAAACATGGAACACTAGTCTATTTCTTATAAGGTGGAACAAATGGGTGAAATGTGGAGTGCTGGTCTATCCCTCATAAGGTGGAAAAAATGGGTAAAGTGAGTAACAATGATTAACAACTAAGAAGGGAGATCACAGTATAGTTAAAATGTTACTTTATACTTGTTTTACTACATATCCAGTTCTTCAACCATTAGAGACCTTCTGCAGAAAAAACTCAAGTTGCAAAAGTCCAAGGTCCCAAAGAGGCAAGCCAAGCAAAACAAAATTAAGCAATCATGTAATACAGGTAAGAGCCAGCTTGCAACATTATAAACTAGCAGACTATCCAGACCACCAATAAGCAAAATAATTAAACAAAGCACAACCATAATCAATCTTCTATCTTCAAAATGTGGAATACTACACAATTTTGCATAATGTGCAAAAGATGGTTAATCAAATAACATTTATTAACAACTAGGAAGGAAGCTCACACCATTGTTAAATTGTGGACTTCATACTTATGAAAACTGCTTTGATATTTACTGTATCCCTTTGTTTGCCAGAACAGTCAGTTGGAATACAATTGAAAAATTTCCTTTTACACTATTTATAAGACAGAAAAGTTATACAGCAGTTGTAAAATATTGTGTTTTCCCACATACTCAACTCTTCAAACAGTCCAAGACCCCTCCCCCCACACACACATGCCCACACAAATAAAATAAGTCAATTATTCTCATAGCCTCTCTTTGCATCACTTCTTACAAATTCTCTCTGACAAAACAACTTCCTTTCTTACAATCTCAGTTATTACCTTTTCATTCTACCTACTACATTGCTAATGTTTTGATGTTTGACAAATGCGCATACACACATGCGCACACACACATCATTTACAGTCACTTGTATGTCTGTGCTCCTTAGATATTTGTTTGAGATCAAATCAATGAATAAATTCATAAATAAGGATTCAGAAATGTATCCCAGCTCACTAATGTCAGAACCATGCTGTGCAATTCCCCTTTATTCTCTCATCTTCTTAGCTCAAGAATCAGAAATAAGCAACAAAATCAGGAACAGCTTTTAAATATTTCTCTTATGTAGTTAGAACACTGATAGAATAACAATCTGTATTATCAAGCATTTCTGAAGGATACAACATCTGCAAATTACATGCCTGTCATTACTTAGTGATCGTAATCTGCAACAACGTGCCAGAAGCTATGGATTTTGCAAAGAAAAGACCAAAATACCACTCAATGTCTTTGCTCAAGAATTCTGGACAGATCCAAAAAACAATGGAGGACAAAAAAAGACAACATTTAAATATTTTTTTATGTATTTGTTAATCAGGTAAACCCAATGAACAAAGTGCCCTTTTCAGCGATATTCCAGGAACACTGGTTAAGTGACTTGCTCAAAGTCCGCAAATGGAGGTGAAAGAATTCAGACCTTGTACCTTTGATGATAGGAAGCAGTTTATTAACATAAGTGCCAGGCAACTCCAAACCACTTCACATGTTAACAGAGCAATGAGTGTTGTATGAACACGTATTCCCTGAACAATAAAAACTATGAAACTGTAATGACTGACATTGACTGACAGTAATCTTCAATGATTTAACAGAGAAAATAAGTTTTTGAGGAACAGGGTATAAATATAAGGCAAAATAAGTAATGTTCTACAAAATCAAAGACAGATAAGAGGTAATCTCTGCTAATTTACTTAAAGTTAACACAACGGTTTTTGCATCAACATGTATTTTCTGAACATTGAACAATAAAACTGTGAAATTCTAATAACTGGTATTACTGACTGCCTACAGACATTAGTGAATTTTAGCCTTCAGTGATTTATCAGAAAATGGAGAGATGTGCAAAGGTCTGGCAGTTAGGTCAGAGGATTAGATATCTAAGCTCTTAAGGAACTGCTCCCTGTAATCAACAGTACAGGTTTAGATTCTTTTTACCTCCATTTGTCTACTATGTGACTTTGATTATAGTGCTCAGTCAGAGACTGCTCCTGGTGTGACCTTTTACCTGATTTAAAATATATATAATAAATAAAAAAGGATATATATATATATATATATATATATATATATATATATATATATATATATATATATAGAGCTAAATACTAATGTGCAGTTTCTGAACTATATGGACAGAACCAGATCATGGTTAAATTGGGCTTTGGGCAGAGTAATAAACCATACCTACCCCCTCCCGTATTTAGACATACCAATATCCTATTACTTGGTTGTCTCTTCCCACTTAAAATAAAGAAAAAACAAAGAACAAGCTAGCCAACTGCCAAAGGTGACTCACAAACACCAATGAATGGTAAAAAACAACAAATAAGAGTCAAACAACATGGTGCAAAAATAATGAACAGCAGAAATAAAAATAAAATACAGCTAAGTTTTTTAAGAAAGGTTAGTGCTTTTGCAGGGTTACCGCTTCTTTAGACCAATATAAAAACTGATGAAAGTTCACAGACTTAAAACAAGCCATGATGAAAATAAACCAATCATTCTAGGTCACTAATAAAACAACTAATATAATTAAACAACCTAATCTCAGTCATCTCTTGCGCAACAGGGCAGGCTTAAGGGAGACTGCATTATTGAGTCCTAGTTGTTTATAAGCTTGTAAAGAGATGATCCACTTAAGCTCACACATTTCAACAAAATTATTAAAATCACCCTTCCTGGCACTAGGATGCAACAATTGTGAAACCCTAAAATTAAAGGAGTTGTGTCCTAGACATAAAGAGGAATGATTACCTAAAGCATTTGTCAGCACTTTGTTACGTATATTCCCCAAGTGTTCAAGTATCCATTCCCTCAGTTGTTGTATGGTCTTGCCTACATAAAAACTACTTCAGAAGCAGCACATGGCTAGATAAATTAAAGTGTTGCTTCTGCAAGTAGCTATGAACCTGGGAGAAAAAAAATACGCATAGTAAATGGATGTGTGAAACATGGCTTTTGAGACATAGAATAACAGGCTAGACAAAATTACAGAGAGACTTCTCAGATTTTGCAAAGGGACATATATTCGTTTGGCTGAGAAGTGAAGCTATTAATTCCAACAACAGCACTCAGTTACACATTCAATTCAACCAATTGCTGAACATTTCTGCCTGCTCTGCAAATGCTCTTTGTATAGAAAGCGCCAGTATGTGTGCTATTTCAACAACAACTATTTATTCGAGTAAAGACTCTGGCTCTGGGGCCAGAACAAGAGCTGGAGAACAGTTTGTTTTGGAAAATGACATACCCCCTTTAGTGGCTCATAAGGACATACCTACCAAAATTTCAAGTTTGAATTCATTTAATGCCACTCCAGTGGATGGCACATCATCTGTTCCTTTGGTTAATGCTGTGCAGGATGACTCTGTCAAGCTAGGAGCCTGTAGTAAAAAAAGGGAACCATTTAACTTTAAGGTCTCTTGTGATTTTTTTCCCTCAATCCCTTTACAGCTCTGCCTTTACCTATGAAGATGGATCCTCCGCCGTGGACAGAGTGATCTATATCAAGAGGCAACCGGAAAAGGAAAGTCTGTATAGAAGATCACTCCATGACAAGACTCAAACTACAGATATCTCCATTGGGAAAGGATTATTCTACAATTTGTCTGACTTTGTTCTGATTTCTACACATTTAGCAGTGCTGAATAAAGGTATGAGTTTTGTTCCAGCCTGTAAATCTGATATAGCAGACATCATATTAGATATAAAGGCTGTTTGCTCATAAAGTTATGCTGCAAACTGTATTTGGTAAAGGTAATACATCTTTTTTGGACAATACGTTTAGCAAACCTAGTGTATATTGCCCTCCACTTGCTGCTTCTTTAGAAGCTTTTGTTAATCTTTGTGAAAAAGATGTTTTTGATCTTTTGAAATCAATAGGACAGCATTTTTGTAACATAACTGTTGATGAAACACAAGCTTTAAAACAACTACAAGTTGAACCTTCTATTAGTATTAGACCAGCAGATAAGGGAGGAGCAGTGGTGATTTTGAATAGAGTAAATTATTTGGCTAGTATGAAGGCTATGCTAGATGATTCTAACACATATAGCAAAATCTCAGTGAGAGATATAGATGTATAAGCACTGTAAAGAATGATTTATATGATTTGCTTATGTGTGGCTTGATTGACAAAGATACATATGATTTTCTAACTGTTAAAAACCTTTTTATTCTGGAAGTGCATGGACTTCCTAAAATTAACAAGGACATGCATAATCCACCATTGCGTCCCATTGTTTTGGGATGTGTGTGGGTAACCGAACAGCTTTCTATGTTTGTGGAGATGAAACTTAAACAGATGCTATCTAATGCCCCTTCTGTTCTGAAAGATACTGAATATTTACTCTCCAATTTATATACAGAGGTATCGGACCTTACTCTAAATGATGTTTTGTTAGGAACGTTGGATGTTAAGACGTTATTTACTGTCATCCTTAATCAAGTGGTATAGATGCTGTTAAATTGTTTATATTTCATAATGGTAGTTTCACACATAACATGGTGACAGTTATTTGCACATTACTGGATTTGATTTTACACAATACTATATTCCTGTATGAGAATCAGTACTATTTACAACAAATGGGTGTAACCATGAGCACCCCTTGCACCAACATTTATGCCAACTTGGTGTTGTTGCAGTGGAATAATGAGTACATTTATAACAACAACCCTCATAGACATTTCATTAAACACTATGTGAGGTTTGTGGATGACATTTTTCTTCTATGGGGAAGTAGCGTAGATGAGTTATTTGACTTTGTTGGCCATCTTGAGAGTACCTCTGATTTTCTTAGGTTCACCGTAATTTATTCTGACACATCCATTGATTTTTTGGATGTTACCATCTCTAAGGATTCCCATGGACTTTTAGAAACTCAAATGTACAGGAAACCCTGTTGGAGAAATGGGCTGTTACATCACTCCAGTATGCATCCCCCCCAGATAGTCTCCAATATACTCAAGGGTCAATCTTTAAGAGTATCCAGGCTTTGCACCAATGATCATACCTTTGAAGAAACCATGTACATGGTTAATGAAGGTTTTGCTAAAAGAGGATATACTCAGAGGTTGATAGTAGATACAAGCAGAGGGACTATACAAAGTCGTCAGGACAGAGGTACCCCTTATTTTTCATCTTCTTGACATATCACAAATTGTGCTCATGGTGACAGAATGAGTAGACCTCCAAGAATATTTTTAAAATATTCCAGTAACATCTAATAATTTTGCAATATTATCAGAAAGAATTGGCCTGTCCTTTTGGCTGATAGTAAAGTGGGTCAAATAGTAAGAGAACATCCGTCTTTTATGTTTAAGAATAATATGTCCATAAGAAGACTTTTGTGTTATGAACCAAGACATTTGGCACCCTCAGTGCCAGGGAAGAAAGGCACATTCCCCTGTCACAGTTGTAAAGCCTGTTCTTCTATCTCTCAAGATCCATGTTTCACATATCCAGTTACTGGGTGTAATTTTTCTTCCAGGTTCATAGCTACTTGCAGAAGCAACAATTTAGTTTATCTAGCCACCTGCTGCTTCTGCAATAGTTTTTATGTAGGCAAGACCACACGACAACTGAGGGAACATTTACTTGAGTACTTGGAGAATATACGTAACAAAGTGCTGACAAATACTTTAGATAATCATTCCTTTTTATGTCCAGGACACAATTCTTTTAATTTTAGGGTTTTACAATTGTAACATCCTAGTGCCAGGAAGGGTTATTTTAATAATTTTGTTGAAATGTTTGCGCTTAAGTGGATCATCTCTTTACAAGCCTATAAACAAACAGGACTCAATAGTGTAGTCTCCCTTAAGCCTGCCCTGTTGAGCAAGAGGTGACTGAGAATAGGTTGTTTAATTATATTCATTGTTTTGTTAATGACCTAGAATGATTGGTTTATTTTCATCATGACTTGTTTTAAGTCTGTGAACTTTCATCACAGTTTTTATATTGGTCTGAAGAAGCAGTAACCCTGCAAAAGCACTAACCTTTCTCAATAAACTTAGCCGTATTTTATTTTTATTTTTGCTATTTGCACCATGTTGGTTGACTCACATTTGTTGTTTTTTACCACTTAAAATAAATCACTGTTGAAACTTGTAAGTATGCATTTTCTTTTCTTTTTTACTTTTACAATGATCACAGAGATTTGGATTTATTTAAAAAAATACAACAAAAGCATTGATAGCCATTTGATGAACCATACACTCTCATGTTCAAAACAGATACCATGAGCAGCAGCAAACTCTTCCTTTGAAACCCATGTTCATTGAAAATGCATCTTGCAATCCATTAAACTACAAGAAACAGCAGGGATTCACGGACAAATTGTATATGGTAAAGTGCTAATTATAGGCATCTAAAGGCAGCAGGAGTTGATAGTGCAAATAAATAATAATTGCATAGGAGTACTGAATTTGCTAACAGGATAGCCTTCTGGACAAAAGTCGATTTTCAGGGGTAACTTAGAGGCACTGTCTGGTGAAATGAGTTGGTTAGACTCCCACTAGACAAAGGCTGAGGGAATCAGAAGCTGGACTACAGGAAGCAGCACATTAACAGCTCATAGGCTTAAGGAATTTGCACTAAGTACTAAACTGATGTGGCCCAAAACAATGTATTTCACACTTTTTTGCCTGCAAAAACAAGTCAAATTTAAAATGCATTCATAGTTACAATTTTAACATTAACTTGTAGACATCATGCCGGGCAATTTATTCATAGAAAAATAAGCACACTGTCAGCAGTCAACAAAATAAGTAAATGAAAGATCACACCCAAAGAACACTTCTTATATTAGGGAGAGCCTGTTTGCTAACATGGATTCCTTCCATTACACTATAACAACTTGGGGATGCAGGATATACACAGACACACACACACACACACACACACACACACACACACACACACAAACAAAACCATAAAAAATATATGACTGCATACATTCAGATGATTGCCGCCATGGTGGTGCTGCGGTAGCATTGTCGCTTCACAGTAAGACGCTGTCCGGTTCGATTCTCAGCTAGAGTGTCCTCTGCGTGGAGACATGCATGAATGGGCATACCTTCATTGAAGGTTGTGCATCAGGGCTGATAACTCGGCACGTAAAAATCAATTACCAATCATTAGCGGACTGGAGTTCCGCTGCGGCGACCCCTAACCGGGAAAAGCCGAAAGACACAAACAAACATACATTCAGATGATTGCCTGTGATAAAACAAATGAATAAAAAGGATAAATAATGACCGAGCAGTATACTTCGGCTCACTACTTTCAGAAACATACAGTGCATCCCATTGCACATCCCTATGGCCTCCTAATTTCAAGTAACAGACCATAATGGGGTTAGGCCAGACTCAGGAGGAAAATGCTCCACTGTTATTGAAGGAAGTAGTCCACAAAACCTGATAGGCAAAAAAAGGGCCATAAAGATGATAGAGTAGCCTATTCATGATAGGAAAGAATTTATGTATTGTTACAATTATGCCAGAAGCCCAAAATTTCCAGGTAGAAGACATTCAAAAAGATTAACAGAGAAATTAGAGGAAAGATAAATACTTGCACAAGAAAAACTGTCAAAAACTTCAAATGCAAATTTGTATTCATTATTAAAACAGATTCATGAGCAATATTATACAGCCCAAGAAACCTCAGACAGTTTGGAAAAAGACTGAGTAAGTAAGAAATATAAAGAACAAAACCTTGATATTTTGAAAGGAATAAAAAAGAAACACAGGAAAGTGGGAAGGAAATGTGAAAGAAATAGTGATCTGCTATTGTGTAAAATTTATGCAAAAGAGGAAGACAAACTAATCAATAAAAAATCAATTCCAAAGATATTTGAAGAAAAATACAGACAAAGGTACACAGATATGAAAAAATTCACAATACAAAAAATAAAATTACAAAGATAAATGTAGAACAGAAGATTAGTAAAGTAAAAGTTAAACAAATAGAAGCTGAAGTTATGGAATAACTGCAAAGTGAAGTGTTTAGTGTAGAAAGTCAAACACAGGTTATGCCAGAGCATGATGGAACATTGAAACAGCAAAGCAAGGAGAAACAGGTGGAGAAAGAGACATCAGAAGAAGTATGGACATGGAAAAGAAAAATAGATTTAATATGGTACAATACTTATGCAAAGGAGAAAGCAAAATTAATCAATACAAAAAAAGTAGCACCAAGGATATTTAAAGTGAAAGACAGACAACGTCATCCAGTTATGGAATATTTTACAATATAAAAAATAAGAAAACAAAGGGGGGAGTAGAATAGTAGATTAGTAATGGAGAAGTTAAAGAAATAGAAACTAAAATCATGGAGGCATAGATTCCTGTCCTGGAGACTCTGCATGTTTTGGAAAAGGATTACAATCTACATTAGGCAGAGCCCCTCACTAACACTCTTCAAGAGAAACCTTGACGAGTGGATGGGAAACAGAAAATTTACCCCAAGGATTACTGCAGTGGCTCTGCTGAAGAGAGGCACAGGGAACTAATGGCTCTGTTGAACAGAGCCACAGGGAACTAATCTAAGGGGGTGGCGAAAGCCAACACATTCTGGCTAGGCTTACAGATGTCCTCGGGCAGATAGCCTAGTACTTACATATGAACCTATGGATTACTTATGAGTTGAAGGATTTAGTGTAGAAAATCCAACTGTGGTAACATCACAGCATTATGGAACAGTGAGACCTCAAAATAAGAAGAAACGGGAAGAATGAAAGTATCTGACATGCTGTCTCATGAAGATACTCTGGAACTGTCAGTGGGAAACCAGTACAAAAGTTTAGTTGGAGTCGCACAGCAAGGGAAAGAACAGAAAATAGTGGCAACTCTGACACAGTCAATGTTGTGGGATGATAGGCCAGCGAGTTCCCATATGAAAGAGCAATGGATGAAGCAGGATGTAGCTGAAGAGAATATAAAACAAAAATATGCTCTGGAACTCCCTGTAGAATACTTGCAGGAAATGAAGAATAAAGAATGTGCCCGCAGCTTAGAAGAACAAGATCTAATGGAAGACTTGCTTAATTTAGTATAGATGGATAGACATATTAAGATAAATGAAAAATAGATTACAGAAAGTCAATAAGACCCCAAAAGTCAGAAGTCTGTTAAAACAAATGAATATAGTAATCAAGACTGTTAACAGAAATTCTAGTAATTTAACAGAAGTAAATAGGATATATTACTGTGCAGCAAAATTAACAGATAAAGTCTTACCTCAACAATACAGGACAATAAGGGAAGAAATCAAATGTTATTATGGAAGTATGAAATAGAGAAAACTATTAGGCAATTAAGACAAGAAGTGTCACTGTTAGAAGAGTATGGAAGAAGGAACAGATCAACAAAAATAATTAGAAAGATAGATGTGATGAAAGCAATGTGCAGTATTAAAACAGACCAGGATCTATCATGCACTATTGCAAACAATAAACTAAAGATACCAACACAGGCAGAAAAAACTAGAATCATATCTATGCATATAAATATAAAGTTAAAGTAGAAAATAAACAGTTCATTGCTGATCCAAAAAAGTTTTATAGAGAACCGAGAAAGAAAGGAAAAGGAAAAGAAACACCACCAAGTAAAGAAAAAAATAGACACACTTTGGAGAAATATCTATGAAGACTTTGTTGTTGAATGGATAAAAGCAGTAAAAAGAACAGTAAGAAGTTCAAATGTACAGGCTATGAAATGGGGTGAAGTATCGGCAACAGAAATTGAAACAGAATTAAGAAAAGCTCCTAAATGGAAAACTGCAGGCCCAGATGCAGTATGTAACTACAGGCTAAAGGTATTCACATCATTACATGAAGATTATGCCCCGAGTAAGAACTACTTACAGTATATGCACAACCTGAACACATGCCAGCCTGGTTAAAAAGAGGAAAATGATACTATTACATGAGAGTGAATCTGCAAGTCATCCTAAAAACTAGAGACCAATAATTTGCAATCAGACAATGTGTAAACTATATAGTGGAACTGATACCGACAGAGTTTATAGTCATTTAGAAGAAACCTCAATCATGGCAACAGAACAAAAGAGTAACGAAAGTCATATGGAACAAAGCATCATTTTTTTGTTAAGTAAAGTCAAAATGGAGAATTGTAAAAAGGGGAATAATTTAAGTATGGCGTGGATAGATTACAAAAATGCATTTGACAGTATCCCACATTCATGGATAAAGGAGCACTTACAGATGTATAAAATGCACCCTACATTGATTGACTACATCATAGTGAACATGGAACAGTGGCAAAGTCATGATAAAGGATAAAGTATTATCCCAAAGACAAAATTCAAAAGGGAATATTCCAGGGTAAATCATTGTCTCTGCTGCTCTGTCTTGCCCTTAACCTAATAAGTGGTCTACTTAACAGATTAAGTCGAAGTTACAGTTTGCCTCTCAGACAAGATCAAAGTGCAAATACTTCTCACCTTCTTTTTGTGGATGATTTAAAACTGTAGTGTTCATCAGATAAGGAGTTGAAAGCACAACTGGAATTGATCAAAACTTTCTCAGATTATACAAAAAATGTAATTTGGTCTTGATAAATGTGCAAAAGCAACATTTAAAGCAGGAAGGATGCAGCACCAAGAAAATATCAGTCTGGGACATGAGTGTGATATATACGAATTTGAGCAGAATGGCATGTATAAAAAAGTGAGAGTTAATGAATGATCAACAATAAAACATGAACAAATGCAAACAAAACTCAGTAAAGAATATTTTAGAAGACTGAAATTAATACTGAAAATAGCACTGACATCTAGGAACAAAGTCCAAGATATAAACCAATTTGCTCACCTTGTTTTAATTTACTGTTTTGAGGTAATTCATTGGCCTCAAAAGATATTGGGTCAGCTGAACAGGAAAACAAGAAAAATGCTTCACACTTATCAAATGATATATAATCATCAGAGTATACCAAGATTATATATCCCACATTCTGAAGGAGGTATCAGCCCCCTTGAAATTGATTATATTGTATAGCTCTGCAATGATAGGACTACGTACATATCTGCTGACCACATCAGATCCAAATATAGTCTTTTAAAACATGAAGAGAAGAAATCTAAGATGACCTCCCTGCTCAGTTTAACAGAAGCATATCGGTGTCAAGCAGGGATGGAAACTAAACCATAAGTAAAGAAAAATCAGGTAGCAAATGAATGTGTCGAAAAACAAAAGAAAGAATATAAAGAGAAGGATCAGATGAGAAGGCAGGAAATGTGGAGAAGCCATAAATATAGTTGAAAGTACAGAACAACCTCATATTGATTTGGATCCAATGCAGACATGGTTAAGGAGAGTTGAAATTAAAAGAAAAGCTGAAAGGTTAGGATTAGTGGATGTACATGTCAGTTTACAAAGTCCATTGAACATGTAGGAGAAACAGGCAAATGCAAGCTCTATTAAACTAAACTGGAAACAGTCACACATCTTGTTGCTGGGCATGATACACTACTGGCAGAGGGCCAGTATACTGAAAGGCATAATAATGTGGCAGGACTGTTACACTGGGGATTGTAAAAACATTAAAATATTGAAGTAGCTGAGAAGCATTGGAAACATGAGCCTCATAACATTACAGAGAATGATGAAGTTTATAACACATGAGATTACCCATTACCAACAGTTCAAAAAATAGAAGAGAGAAAAATAAGATATAGTAGTCCATGAAAAGAAGACAAAAGTAGCACTGATCATTGAAATTGCTACACCGCGTGATGATAGAGTCTTATGTACAGAGAAGCACAGTCAGAAAATACCAGGATTTACTGGCAGAAACTAGGGCAATGTGGAAGAAGGATACCCAGACAGTTCCAATAGTAGTAGGAGCAATGTGTCTCATGAAAAAAGAATTTACAATTATACTTAGATATGTTACCGATACATGTAACTGTATTTGAATTGCAGAAGGAGTCATTACTGGGCACATTGCGGGTGCTGTGAAGAGCACTTTTGGCTAACATCAAAGATCGAAACAATACTAATTTCACACATTTTAATCACACTTTGACTTAGGAATGGGGCCTATTCCTATCATAGTATTAAAAACTCAAAAGATTTGGACAAATTAAACTGGATAAGAACATATTGGAAGCTGCATCCCAAAGTATTAATAACTTGAAAATATGTGTATTTTTTTTAGGCTGGCCAACATTTACACAAAATTCTACTACTCTTCAACATTTTCATTTCATAATTGCAGCATGTCAGTGGAGCCAGGTATCAAGAACTTATGTACTCTGCTTGTACATTTCAATCACCAAACTGTGATGTTATCTTTTGTACAAAATATTTATAAAGATGACAAAGAATTTGTAAGGTAGGCCTCTAAGATGTGAATTTTAATATGAGTATTTGTTAACTTATGAATCTGTGTTTAATGTAATTAATACTTCCTCTTGACAGTATTAATGTTCATCAGTTTTAAACTAAATTTAGAAGAGACAAGTAAGAGGGATCTTATGTCAGGATCTGTTGTATCACAAATATGTACCTCTATCATAAAAGGTGATTTCAGACAGGATACTATTCCACTATCCTGGGCCACTAATACTAACCTTTCAGCTTTTGTTTTAAATTCAACTCTCCTTAACCATTTCTGTTTCTGTTTGTTAATTTGTTAGTTAACAAGAGTAGCAGATTGATCATATAAGACCAATTCCATCACATCCCAGAGAGAGAGAGATAATACTTATATGTACATGCCAGCCTGAAATTCCAGGGAATAGTAAGGAACTCAATGTTCAGTCCACCCCCATGAAACATCACATCTGCAAAATTATTTTTAGAACTTAACTTTATGTCCTATTACCTAATTGACTCATTCAATCCTCTTTGTATGAAAGGCATCAGGCCCGTAGTGTTTCATGAAAGTTTGGCATTCAGGAGGAGAAGGAAACCACACTCACTACAATTCCAGTCTCACATAGACCTACCACGACAGCAAACCAAACACATTATCACACAAAAACATACTCGGAGGCTCTAAATAAAGATCTGCCTAAGCAGCAGAAACCTCCAAAGCAGACACCCAAGCAACCGCTACTCCAAAACAAAACACGTGCAACACATATCTCACAAAGCCAGTGTGCCGAACAGTCACAGCCCTTAAGGCTAAACAATACACCTGATACACTTGTAATAGGTGACTCTATCAGCAGGCACACTGACGTCCCGCTCAGCAGGCTGAACAAGAAGAAGGTCATGGTGAGCAGCCTGTCAGGCGCTAGGATCCGCCACATAACACAAGCACTCAGGTCACTCCAAGGCAAGTACAAATATGACTCAGTCATTGTCCATGCTGGTGTGAATGACCTGAGACGTACCTCCCTGGACTACATGAAAAGAGACATAGAGGAGCTCTCTGAGCATGTAGCCCAGGCCGGTATGACCCTGACCTTGAGTAGCATCTTACCCTCACCAAGAATGATGCCACAATAGGAAGACAAGATGATCAATTTCAACAATTGGCTTAAGTACTGGTGTCATTCAAAGGGGATTCAATGCCTGTCAGCCTGGGATGATATGCTCGACAAGCCACGATGCTTCGCTAGGGATGGCTTGCACCTGTCACCCCTGGGCTTTCGGATATTAGCAAAGGCTCTTGCTACCCCCATAGTGCCTTTTTTAGGCAAGGCTCAAAAGACAAACCTACCTCCATAGGTATCATAAGGGATAAGAAACTAAGAGTAATGCTACTCAATGCCAGAAGTCTAAACCTCAAGATGCATGCACTTGAAACTCTCCTTAGCATGGATACATCGATATCTGTGCAGTAACAGAAACCTGGTTCAGGGCTCCCGAGAGCACCCCAGCACTGCCAGGTTATACCTCATACCATGCTTTTTGGCCCCAAAACTTGGACCGAACCACAAAAGGTGGGGGAGTATCGATATTCATCAAAGATACCCACACCTCCAGGTTGATGGCAAAGCACGAAGCATCAGAGACTATCCATGTGCAACTAACAGTGGGTAAAACTGCCTTCCAGTTTATAGCCTGCTACAGACCACCCTCCCAAACCCAGGAACCCCACTCGGCCTTCCTGAGAACACTGGAAAATATGAAGGTCTCTCCAAACACCATTATATTGGGCGACTTCAACTACCCAAACATAGACTGGGAGCATTACTCTAGCTCCAACACCCTAGCCCAAAGGTTCCTAGAATTCATAAACTCAAATGCTATGGAACAACTTGTTACCACTCCCACTAGAGGGGAAAACATACTGGACCTGATCATCACCAACATGGGGACTCTATGCTCCAGACCAGAAGTGTATCCCTCACTGGTAAGATCAGACCATAAACAGATCTCACTGGATATTCACATCCCAACCCCACCCCTTGCCCAGAAAACCACAGTGAAAAACTTCTCTAAAGCAAATTTCACACTCCTCAAAACCGAGGTGGAATCCTTCAAAGCCCCCGGGCCTGTGGAAAATACGGCCCAGACCGCAGAATCCTTTATAAATGCATTCTATAAACACCTTCAGGAATGCATGGATCATGCAATCCCAAATAAAACCAAGACCCAATCCTCCAAAGGCAGACGTCCTGTCTGGTGGACCCCAGCCATAAACAAACTATACAATAGAAGGAGGAAGCTACTAAATGATAGAGCAAAATCCCAAAAAGGGAAGGCATCTCTGATCAGTATTAGCAAAAAACTAAGGACACTCATAAAATCGTCTAAGGCCAGCTTCGAGAGAAAAATTGCACAGGACACTAAGGAGAATCACAAGGCTTTCTTTAGTTATGTTAGGAACCTGGGTGGGAATTCCCAGATATGCTCAGAATTAGTCCAAAATGACAAAAAATACACCGAACCCACAGACATTGCCAACATCCTAGCTGACAGGTTCAGCGCAAACTTCTCGCCCCCCTCCCCACCAAAAGGGCAAATATCTATCCCAGCAGATTGCTGCCCCACTGACATCTCAGATGCTCAGGTAAGAGCCGCCCTCTCCAAAGCAAAAAACACAGCATCAATGGGACCAGACGGTGTCCCAGGCTGCGTCCTACATGAACTCCAAGAAGAGCTAAACCCAAACATAAAACTACTGTTCAATCTCAGCCTTACTACAGGATATGTACCCAAAGAGTGGCGTACAGCAACAGTGGTCCCTCTTCACAAAGGTGGTGCCTCAACGGACCCTGGAAACTATCGCCCCATAAGCCTGACTAGCTTGGTCTGCAAAGCTATGGAAAGGATGATCATGGACCTCATAAATAAAGATATTGGGGACCTACAGACACTGGATCCTACCCAGTTCGGCTTTGTTAAGGGCAGATCCTGCCTCTTAAACCTGGTCAACTTCTTTGAAACAGTCACCAAGGCCATTGACGAAGGGAAGGTGGTCCACACAGCCTACCTGGACCTCGCAAAAGCCTTCGATACAGTACCCCACTCGGGCATTATAGATAAGCTCACCAGCTTAAATATAAACCCCTATGTCACTAGATGGGTTGCAAACTGGCTCAAGGACAGAACCCACATGGTTAGAATTGCTGGAGCCATGTCAGACTCCAAACCAGTTACAAGTGGCGTCCCACAAGGCTCAGTCCTGGGCCCTCTCTTGTTCGGTATATATTTCTCGGAGGTACAGGTGAACACAGAAGGACTGTGTCTGACCAAGTTCGCAGATGACTGCAAACTGGGCGCCATAATCGACTCTCCAGCCAACACAAGCATCCTCCAAAAGGGCCTCATAGAAACAGACAACTGGTGCCAGAGCCATGGCCTCAAGCTAAATGCCAAAAAGTGTATAGTCATCCCCTTTGGCAAAAACAAAGTGCCCACAAATTACCACATAGGTGGTAATCCATAAAGTACAGAAGAAGTAATTAGGGACCTGGGGACCCAAGTTGATAGCAATCGCTCATTTGACAACCATGTGGCCAAAGTGGTTAGAAAAACATTTTATATAGCCCACCTAATCATGAAGGGATTCACATCTAGATTAGGGGAGGTCATCGTGCCTCTTTACTCATCCCTCATCAGGCCCATAATCGAGTACAATGCCCCTTTTGGGATGTACCTTACCAAACACCTGCAGCAACTGGAAAGACCCCAAAAGTACCTCACCAAGAGGATCAAAGGGCTCAAACAGATGCCATATGCTGCCCGGTTAAAGAAACTCCAGCTCTACTCAGTGGCATACCGCCTGCTCAGAGGCAACTTGTGCCTGACATATAAAGCCATGTCCAACCCGGAATAAAGGGACATGCTGCACCTCAAAAAATCCAAATCCCATCGAGCTACACGCTCGAGAGACTTGAACCTCAGCACTGAAATAAATAGGACATGCTGGAGGGACAGATTCATAACCCAGAGGCTCCCTTCACTCTGGAATAAAATCCCGGTCTAGGTTAGGCAGAGTACCTCATTGACTCTCTTCAAGAGGAATCTTGATGAGTGAATGGGAGATCATAGGTTTACCCCGGGTATCACTTCTGTGTCACTGTTAAACAGAGGCACAGTATACTAACCTCAAAAAAGGGCATAGCAAAATTAATTTAAAATGGGTGGCGAAAGCCAAACATACTCTGGCTAGGCTTATAAATGCCCTAGGGCAGATAGCCTAGTATGAACCTATGAACCTATGAACCTATTCTTGGGATTTTAAACTCAGTTTTTGTTACAGCATGCATATACATGAATCTGCATGCCACATTCAAACACATTGGTACACATAAGTAAAGATATTAAATCATTTCCATGTGCTGAGGTCCAACTTAGTGGTATTGCTGTTTACATATCTCACTTACATCAGATGGCTTGCATGACTTGTAGTTAAACTTTCTATGATTGCATCTATCCCGTGTATTTTTATTCAGAGAAACAATGGCTTCTTAATTGCTAGTGGCAATGTCTTAAATATGCCACTCAGAATTCTGCATACTTTTTGGTTTACAAAATATTTAGGGATAATATCAAACAGCTTGTGGTATCTTATATTTCTGTTCTTCATCTACGTTGTCATTCACTTCAGATTCCCCCTCCTGATATGTTTTCATATATTGCACCATTTTATCATCAGTGCATGTCAGCTTTTGACATGAGCAAATGCTTATTATTTTTGAATTAGGTAAGATATGGTTTCATGGAATTAAAGTAAATGGCATGCATAAGAATTTATGACCATAATGCAAGAGAAAATATTGAGATTTAGGTAGCTAAACCAATCAAAATAATTAAATACCAATCAGTTATTAAGAAGATCATCCAATGCAACAAGAGAAGGATTACTGTAGTCAGAAGTGGGAGAGGATGGATGTTGTTCTTTGTCTTTTTGTCTTTTCACGGTTAGGGGTCGCCTCAGCGGAACTCCGGTCTGCTAATGATTAGCAGTCGATTTTTATGGTGCTGAGTTGACAGCCCAATGCACAACCTTCAATGAAGGTACGCCCATTCACCCATGTCTTTCGGAGGCCACTCAACCGCAGGGAGGACATGCAGACTCCACACAAAAGGCACTCCAGCCGAGAATCGAACAGGAGAACCTCTTGCTGTGAGACAACAATGCAACCGCTGTACCACCGTGGCTTAATAAACTAAGTAAATATCACTGAAGAAGAAAAGATGATGGCATGGACATTAAGGATGATAAGGAATATAGAACAAAAGAATCCCATCAAAAATCCTCCAAATGTCTGCTGGTTTACTGTCTGAACCTCTAACTAAGTTCCTTAGCAGGTCACATAAAGAAGGGATTGGTCTTCGGAAACTGGGAGAAAGTAGTAGTAGTTGTGTCACCATTCAGAGGTAACAAAAGACCAGCTTAAGAAATTTCTAGCAGGTGTCTCTAATTTCAGTACTAGAGGAAATGATGAAGGTCTTTCTAAGCAGAAAACACATGCAGTTTCTAGAGCAGGATGCATTAACAACCCTACATGGAATTCAAGCCAGGCTGATATATTGAGACTAACCCATTTCAATATGATGAATTTATTACTAGATATGCATACTGAAGCAACAATTTCATTCTACCAGGATATTGGTTAATCCTTCATTTCTTTCACTCCGTCACTCACTCACTCAATTTTTAGGCACATTGCAAAACTGAGTGAGGTAGCAAAAACTGGCACATTTTCAGGCAGAGTGTGAAATGTTTAGAGGATGGAAGCTGGAGGGTGCTAGTTATAGCAGATTGTTTAATGACATAAGAGATAAAACATGGTGTCTTCTAGGTGTCAGGCTTTAGAGACAAAAACCAACAAAAGCCACAGGTCCAACCATTTAAGTAAAATTGTTTATTCAAGACACAAAGGACTCTGAGTAACACTGATGAAGAGTCCTGAGTGGCATGAAAGCTTTGTGTCTTGAATAAACAATTTTACTTAGATGGCTGGACCTGTGGGTTTTGTTGGTTTTGATATAGAAAAGTGTAACAGTTTCTTGGCCAATGACACCAATGTTAGAGTGACATATATGCCAGAGATTACAGTTGCTGAGAGACCCGAAAAGGTTGAAGTTAAAGTGTGAGACTTGACTTCTCCAAAGTAATTTTCCAAATTTATTCTGAAACATTTGAGGAATAAAATCAAGGGATACAAGACGCACTTGTGGAGTTGGTGGGATAGTCCATAAAATCAGACTAGGAGAAAGACTTATGGATATTATACAGAAAGCATGAATCATCAAGATCACTATGAGATGCAATAGCAAAGACAGAAACAAATATAAGGATGTATATCTAGGAGTGCAGAATCCATGGTCATGATGGAGATGATCTCCTAACCTAAGGTCATTGTAAGGTCACAGCTAGAATACCACATATATTCCAGTGGTCTTCCATGAAAAAAATAAATTATATTGCTGTAGAGGTTACAAAGAAAAACAATTAGAGTAAGATGGGTAATAGATGGAATGTCATGTAAAGAGAAATTTGTGAAATTTTAGTTTTTTCACTAGAAAATAGATGAGATGTGGACAAATTATATGGGTACATAAAGTATTAATAGAGAAGTATGTGGAAATTAAGCTGAAAAAAGGAAAGGTTGAGTAAGATGGCCATAACTATGACATGCAGAGAAAACAGTTCATGTGAGCCATTAAGGAGTTATTCTTTATAACCTGCGGGAGGGATAAGTAGAATGAGTTACCTGAATGCAAAATACTGCTTATACAGAGATTGCATATGAATAAAACACATGGCTTGCCTAAAATCCTCTTGCACACTAGGGACCCACATTCTCCTTTCATCAGCAGGTTTGAGATTGCATGATGTCATGTGATGAGACAACACATACAGCAGTTCCATCTTTTTTTTTTTTTTTTTAGCCTGGGTAGTTACCATTATGGTCTTAAATGGTCCTAACTGCATGAAGGAATGTGAGTAGCAACAAGAAGAGTTCATTGTGACATGAGATGGCATTTTAAGAAGACATTTTCCATCTGGTGAAGAGGTGTCAGTACCCATAAAGAGACAGAGAATAAGGGATCCAACCTGCCCAGGACAGCTTGACTGAGTTGTCAAAAACAGTGAATGCAATTAAATAAAATCCAAGTTTATTTCAAAAAATAAAATTAAAATTGCTGTGTGTTTCAGAATTTATATCTCAGTGTATGTTTTGGATCTGGAATAATGAGTTCAGACCATACTGAACCCAGCTAAAAAAAGAATAACACATCAGCGGTGGTGGTGCTGCAGTAGCGTTGTCACCTCACAGTAAGACGCTGACCGGTTCGACTCTCAGCTAGAGCTTCTTCTGCATGGAGACATGCGTGAATGGGCGTACCTTCGTTGAAGGTTGTGCGTTAGGGCTGGCAACTCAGCATGTAAAAATCAACTGCCAATCATTAGCGGACCGGAGTTCCGCTGTGGCGACCCCTAACCGGGAAAAGCCGAAAGACACAACAACAACAACAACATCATAATTTGTAAAATATCTGGTGGAGTAAATGAAAATGTAACTGGCAAATACTATAGGTTCCTATAAGACTGTTATACAAAATTAAACTTTAAATAAAATCTAGCTTTTACACCAGACTAATGAGTTGAAACCACAAATCTCACACCTTTCTTTTACCACTGCTGAGTAACAATTTGAAGTTTGCATTTTGAAGCATTTTTTCCAGTCCGGTTTGGAGAGTTGAGAAATGTACAGGAAATTTAACTGACATAACTGAAGTAAAATGCGCAACCATTTTCATTCACCACAAGTTGAAATCAAACAACCAGCCACAGGGTTGACAAGAAACTGAACACAAAACCTTTCCTGGCAAATGTTAGCAAACAGTTGTGGTAATTAATATAACACGTATAAAATTGACATAATTCATAAAAAAACAAAAGTGAAAAAAACCCAGGCTTCACATGCACCCACCCACATTATGCTAAACATAACCTGCTGGGTTACACCTCATGTAATAACTATAGTCATCTAGCATTAGAGGCTTTTACATGGTAAGTTTCTTTAAATGTCAGCAACTGAGTATCTACCTGCAGTTCTCCACATGTGATCTCAGTCACAGTTGGAGACCAGTACTTTGATTAGCTTGACGTTTCCATGTGACTGCTGCTCCCAGCTGGAGGTCAATGTACAAGAACCTCCTTAAATAACTTGAAGTTATGAAGTAAAAAATATTTTCTGTGCTATACACTTTAATGACAAATACATATGATACATGGGCATCATATACAAAGGTTTTAACGTGATGACAACATGCATTTGCAATGTTTGAATCCATTGGCTAGGTGCATTTCTTGTCTAATGGCAATTTCTGAAGTTATGCTTTCTACATTTATTTTCTAAAAACAGCATTGTTTATGCAGAAATTGCTCGATTTTGTCAGCATTCTTAATATGTTTAACCTGCTGGTCATCATACTAGTTGTCTAAGAAAATTTCTCATTTCATCTGTGCAGCTTTTGAGTTTTTTCATTTGTTCTGTGACTGTTTAAGAAAAAGATCAGTTGTTGCATGCATGATACAGTTTTACTGTTGTTGACCTGCAGAGATGTTGCACATTTCCTTATTTTTGAATAAATGCTGGATGCTTTAGCAATTTGATTTATTCTCCTATCATGATGGCAGCATACTTTTAAGAAAACAAATTCAATATTAATGTCACAAATAAACCACCTAAACTGTAAAACCAAGCAAGTGGATAGGCATAAATTCCTTTAAAGCATAGGTGTGTGTGAAGTGTGAAAAAAGTCAAGTCACACCAAAAACATGCAACTGCTATGTTGATGCACTGCAAATCTCTCATGTAACAGAATAAAGCATATTGCTTTCCTGACCTGATTTTGCAAAATGTTTTCTAACCTTTCATAACAAATATGATATTTTCATTTCAGCAGAACATAGTGTATTTATATCATTGTAGGCAACCTGCTTTAATTTGCTGGGCAATCATTTCTGTTGCTGTATGTACAAATTCAGTCTGACTTTTCATATTCCAGCTTCATGCAACCCCCTACCTGTATCCATGGGAAATCACAGGAGATATTACAAGTATAATGTTGAAAACATATATAATTAACATTCTGGTTTAGCAGAAACCATTCTTGAAAAGTATACAGAACCATAGCTATCATGACTATCCCGTTTTTATTCAGTTTGTTGGAATACATGCTAAGAACAGTATCTGAATAGAAATTTTAAATCTTGTTAATGTGTTGCTGTACTGCTTTTCTATTTCTTTGATTATTAAGAGCTGATGTGCTTGTTTACCATTTGGGAAGTTATGTAGACAGTAACCTAAATGTTGTAAGAAAGTCCTACTATATTGCACAGCTTATAAACAGAAGGATTGTTACAAGATCTAAGGATGTCATTTTCTGCTTTACTCACCCCTCATTAGGCCAATCATTGAATGTAATGCTCCTTTTGATGTGTATCTGTCCAGGCACATATAGCTGGAACACCCAGCCGGATACCTTAGTAAAAGGAAACAAGGCCTAAACAACATGTCCTATATGGACCAACTCAAGGCCCTGTCACTAAACTTAGTATCCTCAGACTGCTAAGTGGTGACCTGTGTTTGCCATGCAAGGCATCATCTGTCCCAATACCTATGGATTTACTACACATCAGCAAATCAAGTGGCATCAGAAATACTTGGTTTAGAGCTTTAAATCTGTTATGCAACATCAACAGAATGTTTTGGAGAGACAAGTATCACACAGAGGATACTGCTACTGTAGACAAGACTCCACATCCACATAAAACAAAGTTCATCCTTGTCCATTGTCAATCACAACTTAGATCTATGGATGTGAAAAAGAATATTTAACCCATGACTGTTACCTGTACCGCTAATGAACAGAAGCAGCTTGTAAATGCTTTAACCCATGTATGGTCCCCCTCAAATTATCTATGGCATGATCCCAGCTATTCTCATTAGGGGTAATATATAATTATCAACAATGGGATAGATAAGGCTAATGTATTACCAATGGGATAGATTATTTTGACTACAAAAAGGGAAACTGGAAAGACTTAAAAATAACTGCAAGGGTAGCTAGCCTAGTTCTTACCAATGAATGTATGAACCTATAAAAGATGAAATGCATATACTGTCTTAGATAGAGGTCTCCCATCAATGTTGGTAATAAAAGAAGAGGGCTCCCATCAATGTTGGTAATAAAAGAAGAGGGCTCCATTCAATGTCAGTAAGAAATCAAACCCCACATATAACATCATTTTATGAACATGATATGTGCAGTTAGATTTACCGTCAAAATAAAGAAAGCAGTCATGATGAATATTCACCTCCCTGAAATGGAAGGGGGAATACCGTCTAAAACAACTGCTCAGAATGTTGATATTTTCAGAAAGAAAAAATCTACATTTAACACGTAATGGACCTGTCACCATCTGGAAACAACAGCAGAAAAATACCATACACATGTCTACTGTTTTGCTGGGGGGCAAGTCCCCCTGAACCCCCCATGTGGGGGGCTGTGCCCCACCCCCCTGCTAATTATATATTCTGACTCCAAGATCACACTACAGTGAGGAAAAGGGTAATTTTCCCAGTCCCTATTGTAGTGCAATCCAATGCAAAACACCAATGCTGCAAACTGTGAACACAACCTACGTGTCAATGTTTCGGAGCCAACAGGATTTGTGCTCGCAGTTTTACCATTTTGCACCTTCCTGTTCGACCTTCAGACACTCAGTAAGGAGCATTTCTTTATTTTGATAGTAAATTGTGGAGTTAACCATGTAATAGAAAAGGAAAAAAAAAACTATACTTTATTACAGGTTCATAGGTGTGTACTAGTCTAATGGCCCTGGAGCCTTTACAAGCCTAGCC
The DNA here is from genome assembly GCF_019279795.1 of Protopterus annectens. Lineage (NCBI taxonomy): Eukaryota > Metazoa > Chordata > Ceratodontiformes > Protopteridae > Protopterus > Protopterus annectens. The sequence continues at coordinate 1,576,453,397 of NC_056733.1, read as the reverse complement.
CAAAAAAGTTTCCATGCCACCGTGCCACCCGATGTTAGTTCACAGTGTCTCTATCTAGTAATGTAACTAGAGTGATCCCTGGGGTGAACTTTCTGTTACCCATCCACTTGTTGAGTTTTCTCTTGAAGAAGGCAGCAAGGTGCTCTGCTTGACATGAATGGGAAGCGTATTCCAGAGTATGGGTAGTCTTTGGGAGATGAATGTGTTCCTCCAGCATGTTCTGTTGATTGTGGTAGTGAGATTGTGGTCCCTGGACCATGTAGCACAGGACAGTTGGGATTTCTTTAGGTATAGAATTTCAAGTAGGGCTGGGTCGGAAATGGCTTTGTAAGTCAAGCAGAGATCACCTCTAAGTAGACTATAAGAGACTGAGAACAGTTGAAGTTTCTTGAGTATGTCCATGTAGGACATGTTTAAGGCCTAGGATCCTTTTTGTGAGGTACTTTTGTGGCCTCTGCTGCTGCTGTTGGTGTCTGGTCAGGTACATGTGGTCATTTTTATATCTTGAAATAACCTGTAGCCATGCAGATAAACGACATCAAACTAGGAGTTTAGGTTTCTAGACTTTTCAGTGGAGTCTGTGCCTTTAGCGATGCCTTTTTATTTCCTGCTAAGGTTCTAATCATCTTGTAGCCTGTTCATACTAAGCTACAGATATATACTTTACAGAAGAAAATGGCTTTTCATCAGTGTATTCTAACCTATGACCACACTATATTGAAATGCTTTGTGTCACATCTTTCACTTATATACAAGACCTGTGTAAATCAGTTTATCATAACCTATACTGAGCACAACTGTTTAAAGTAATCCATTAGTGTTGTAGTGTTACAACATTTCCAGGAATAACTGCATAATTTTTGAAAACAGAACTATGTCCTCTTGCTAACTGACTGTAGAAAGGAAGTGTCTATGGCTTGCAGTGAATAAAGTACAAAATGCTAATACAGGAAATAAGCCCAACACAATGGTTAACTTTCCATCTCCTTTTCAACAATTACAACTTCTAGTCACTTCACAATAAACTGAAATGTAAATAATTTTAATCTAACATGTTAATATAGGGTAGAGAATACAACAAAACGAGTATGCCAAAACTGAAACTGCACAACTTCTGTAACACAAATACATTTTTTCATTTGTACCATGTATTTGCAGCACATACATCATATTCAAAAGTCAGTATAATTCCTTTTGAAAATAATCACATAATTCTCCTTTGGGTCATCCAGATAAAATGGTTTGCTATCATCTGATTCATATGCAAGGATAGATGAAAGTACTGTTAGGCGAAGGCCTGCACTGGCTCTGTTTTGTTCTGTTAGCCGTGTACATAGTTTGGTGTTATCTGGCAAATGTGAATATTAGGAACAGAAAAAGACAGTCTTAAATATTAAAGTTTGATAAATGTGTCATTAATCTTACTATAACTTTTAATTTAGAGGCGAGCACCTTTGTCTATTTTATTTCTAGAGAAGTGCCAGAAAAATGGTGCTTCAACCATACACTTTTAATAATATCTCTGCTCCCTCTTGTTTCAGAATATTGTTTTTATTCCTGATTATCAGTGCAAACTATAGTTTAATAAATCCAGTGATACTTATTCATACTATGACATCAGTATTAGAGGAAGTCCGTGTAATTTTACTTTTAAAAAAGCTTGATTCTTTACTATAGTTTTCAAAATAAAATAAATCAAAATATAGTATGTATTCCCATAGATTAGATATACCTTCCAAAAACAGCCAAGTCAGAATACTGTGTAATGTAACACTTTGCTCAGAGGAATACAGTGTCATCTGTCTTCATGTCACCTAATGGTTCCACATAAGTGATACTGACTTCAGCAAAACAACTAAGTTACAGTGGTATCAGACAAGTAAAGATAAAAATGATGCAACTAACGCAATCTTATTTCCAAAAAGTGAGAGATGTCCAAATATAAAGATATACCCCCGGATTCTGCATGCCTTGCATGGCATGCAGGATTAGTGCAGGAGCTCTAGCAGTCAATATGTCTGCCATGCGATCCAGGAACAGCCTGCAGGGGCGTGCATGAGCGCTCCTGCACTAGTCCTGCATGGACTAAGTCCCTGTATGCAAATCACCCTATTTGCAGGAGAAATCCATGCAAATGAGGTGAAATTGCAATCCAGGAAGCTTGAAACCGGCCGTGCAGGACTAGTGTAATCTACAGAAATGTACTCGGTTAGCAACCGAGTACATTTCTGCAAAATCCAAAATGGAGCCATGACAGCTCCAAATAAAGGCTGCATATCAGTCAGGAAGCATGCCAATGGCCAAGTATAAGGCCATTGAGAATGCAAACAGCTTACAAAATGAAAAAAATCAATTTTTATTTTTTTTAAGCCAATCTCAGCTGTTTAAGCGTAGTGCAGCGGTGCACAAACAGGATTGGGGGGAAAATAATAAAATAAACTAAAATAAGCATTCTAACTAAAATCACTATTCTGCCATGAAAGTCAATGGTAGGCAGAAGACAACATGGCCAGTGAGTAATGGTTGCTAAGGGGGGAGGCTCAGTGTGAGACATGTAACTATGCATTAGCAGGCAATCCTATGCAAATGAGGGGAATGATAGTGAACCCCAGTTTTCCCAAGCATGCTAGCCAGGTCCCAACAGTGTAAGAGTAGGAATAGCTTGGTGCAAGCCTAGGAGTTAGCTGACATCATGGGGGTATGTGTCAGGCATACTGTAAGTGGATTGGAGCCCTGTGATTTAAGATTGCTCCTAGCTAATCACAGCTAAGCAAGGGAGTGTGTCTGAGTCTGCCTAGCACTCGTTACATTGCCTAAGCGAGTGTGTGCGCCGCGCACCAGGTTTTAAAGGAAAAAAAAAGTTACACCAGGAAATAGCAGCTCTGTGCACATTTGAGCACTCTGTTTGTGCGTCTCACCCCCGGGCTTAAACAGGAAGGCAATGAGAAGGGAAAACAGCAGTAGGAAGGTAATCGAGGAGAACTAGCAAAGCTGGCATGTGAAATGTATCAGAATCAGCCAATTACACAGGCAGCAGACCAGACCAGCCCAGAACACTACTATAAACTATGCAAGCACCTTCCCCTTTGGTTTTTCCCATACTCTACACCACCGGTGTATACAAGCAGGGAACTTTTAACAAACAAAACTACAAAATGATAGGGGCTGCAGCAGGCAACACAGAACAACATGTGCAAGAGGCTGAGGGTGGTGAGGATGTGAATGCTGCTGATCAACCCACAGTGAGGAGACGGAGAAGAGTGTACAGACCCAGGGTAACCTACCAGGGGCTACATGAGCTGGAGATAGTGGAGTACTATAGGGTGGACATGGACTTCCTACAATAAATTGTTGAGCTGTGATGGCCATGCCTGACACACCGAACTGACCGAGGGGAACCCATCCTAGTGGATACCAAGGTATGTGTAGGTCTAGGAATACTAGCCACAGGTACCTCCCAAAGCTCACCTGGGGATATCATGGGGATCTCACAGGCATCAGCATCCGGAGTATTCCACCACTTCCTGGATGCCATGTCAGCACATGCCAGTGAGCACATATATTTCCTCAACACCTGTGAGGTGTTGGCCAGCAATATGCATCTCTTCCACCAAATAGCAGAATACCCTGAGGTAGTGGGTGCTATAGACAGCACACACATATGCATCAAAGCACCACCTGGTGATCAGGGTAGGGCCTGCATCAACTGCAGGGGCCTCCCCTACATCAACTGCCAGGTTGTGTGTGATTCCCAGAGCATTATAATGAATGTGTGCGCTGGCTGCCCTGGAAGATATCACAATTCCCACATCTGGCATCTGACGAAGCTGTATCAGAGATTTGCCAATGGGGACATCCCCTACGATCACCTAGTGGGGGATGCTGGTTATACACTGGAGCCGTGCCTGATGACACCCATCAGAAATGCACACACACCCCTGAACAAGAATGCCATAATGAGGCACATGCACAGACCGGACATATAATATAGCATGTGTTTGGGATGCTCAAGTCATGGTTCCTGTTTCTGGACACATCCAGTGGATCCTTGCAGTACTTACCAGCTACATGTACTCAAATTGTTATGGTATGTGCCATGCTACACAATATGATCCTGCAGAAACAGTTGCAGCAAGGAACAGCACAGTGCAAGGCCACACAGCCCCCCAGTGGCCAAGGCCTGCACAGTCACAGAGTGACTTGGAGGAGGAGGAACAATCTGAACCTGCCCCAGTAGGCAGATGGAGGTGTGCACAGTAAGCCCTGGCCTTGGCAAAGAGGCAACACATAGCACATACACTGACACAGTAGGGATCCAGGGAATGACACCTCTCTCTGACTCACACATACAGTAAAAGTGATGCCAAACATGACACTATCTGTGCTCAATCATGTATAGGGAGTGTACTATGTGCATCTGACATAGGCAGCCCTCCAGCACCATCCTAAATCCTGGCACACCCACAAGGTAAGTCAATCAACCAACAAATTGCCAAATGGAGTAGAATGTGATGTTACCTGTATCTATGGTATGGATGTGAGCATGCAAGGGAATTGGGTAGCTGAATGTTATGGCAGCAGATAGACACCCATAGTGGCACCATGACATCTGTAACACATACTGGAGTCAACATAGTAGCCAGTACTACACAGGGTGACAAAACCCACTGCAGGAAATGTGCTAGACGACATATGTGTCCATATGACTCACACATGCCAGTCAGGGAGGTTCACATACTCAACAACAGTGTCAGTCAGCAGGACAGGTATAGACAAACCCAAACAGAGCATGTGCTATGGCCTATGAATGATGTCTATGGGTAACCTCCCCTCCAGGCCTACACAGACAGACTACAGCAGGTCAGGCAGTGGGATGTTAGTTATGATGGGTAGGAAGTCAGACACTAATATGTAGGGCAACCAAAGCTAAGACCTGTAGTACACTGCTGTTCCTATAGTCAGTATGATAGGTTAGAATACAGAATGAAATGGAGTACCTGATTTACCAGTACAGTCATAGCAAATGTGTGCAAATACCAGGTGTGCCTCCCATCCTATGTAGATATGTAGAAACAGTAAGGTGTTCTCCCCCAATCATTTGTAGAAATGTAGAAACAGTCAGGTGTGCCCCCCCAATCATGTGTAGAAATGTAGTAACAGTCAGGTGTGCACCCCACAACTCTATGTAGAAATGTAGTAACAGTCAGGTTTGCCCCCCCACTCACATGTAGAAACAGGTGTGTTCCCACAATCCTGTGTAGAAATGTAGTAACAGTCAGGTGTGGCCCCACCAATCCTGTGTAGAAATGTAAAAACAGTCAGATGTGACCCCCCCCACAACCCTATGTAGAAATGTGGTAAGTCAGGTGTGCCCCCCCCACTTCCATGTAGACATGTAGAAACAGTCAGGTGTGCCCCCTACCCCCAATCCAGCTTAGAAATGTAGTAACAGTCAGGTGTGCCCCCCAATCCGGTGTAGAAATATAAAAACAGTCAGGTGTCCCCCCCCCCACAATCCTATGTAGAAATGTAGTAACAGTCAGGTCTGCACCCCCCCCCCTACGCCTATGTAGACACGTGGAAATAGACACGTCTGTCCCTTCTCCCAATCCAGTGTAGAAATGTAGTGACACTCAGGTGTGCCCCCACCAATCCTGTGTAGAAATCTAGTAACATGTATGAGTAGGTATAATACGAGTGGAGCACAGATGCCCAGAGGTAGCCAAGGTAGCAGGATAGGTTGTAGCATTTGCACAATATGCAGGTCTGTGTGTGTTAGGATGATGTGTTTTTCATAATGTGTGAGAGTGGGAGAGTGGTCAGTATGTATGCATGTTGAGGTAAGACCTGGAGGCCATTGGCAACTACTGCTGATAACAGAGACAAGCCCTCATGACTGCAGTGTCAAAGACAATCCCCACCAGTATAACACATGCTAGCAGTATGCCATGGCTGTTGGGCTAGATATACAAGCAGTTACACAGGGGAAAGTACCCCAGACATACAGTATATATAGTGTCAATGTGAAATGGAGACACCCTTGGTTTTGTATGTATAGGTATGCATCACAGTAACTGGACCTGTAGTAGGGGATACCAGTTATGTCTGCCTGAACACCTGCAGATCACAAAAGAGGTAGGACTGATGTATTGGGGATCAGCTGATGTACCTGCAAATGCTAGCATAACTGCAATGCCCCGTGCATTTCTGAGTGTCAGATGCAAGTAGTGTCTATAGCATACATGCACCCGGCCATGCAAACACCCACCTCTCTGGCAATATCCCTGCTGTGGGTAATGGGTAAAGTAAGAGCCCACCTGTATATGGCAATAGTGGAAGACTGCAGCATGCAGTGCAGGTGTCCCATGCAGGTGTTTCCCTAGCCGTAGGTAGCACCCTGCCAGCATCCACATCACCTGATCAAGACTGATAGAAGGTATTGGCATGAGCAACTATCACACCTAACCTGTCACCCCAGGGGAATATACTGTATGATGTTCTGGGACTGTAGAACTGACAGAATGCAATGGCCCACCACATCTGGCCTGCACCAACACTTAATGCCCCACAGGTGCCTGCCAAAGGCCCATGTCTCACACATACTGCCAATGCATGTTATGTCATAGACACCCAAATAACAACATAACACACTCCACATAAGCCATAAGCAAGGTCATGTGGACAAACCACAGTAACATATCCACCATGTCCCACTGCATGAACTGTGGACCAAGACTAACACACACCTGTGATGTGGTGATACCCTTAGGGAAAGTATCAGACAATGTATGCATAATGTATGAAAGAGGTTAGAATAACAGAGGGGAGTGTGGGAGCATCAGCAGCATGGAATGTGCAGGGTCTGACACCAAGCCGTGTGCACACACTATACCTGGCTGCAAACACATAAATGGGTGGCTACACACCTGCCCATACACCACAATAGGGTAAATGTCCTGACCCATGACCCTTACCTCTGGCTAACCTGTGCAAATCTGTACAGCTGTGAGGCATTGCCACAGCAAGATAAGGCCATACTGCCATATTGATGGGTGGACAAGTAGGGGATCCTCTGCCAGCACTGTACCAAGGTGCTGAACTGGATACACAAACCCAGCACCAAGTGTCTGCAGCTCCCCCTCCAGAATGGCATAACTTACCATGAATATGTAGGTGTCTGCCCACAATTCTGGACACAGCTGCAGTCACCCTTGTCCCCTAAGTCATCGCTGTAAGCAAGAATGTCCACCTGACAGTACATGAGGACAGAAAATATCACTGTGTATAACACTACACATGTCTGAATATCTGTGCTAACAGCTGTACCATGCAGCTGAAGCAACACAGACACAATCACCTACAGTACACACTATCCCTTGCACAGTTTGTCCCAATATTGCCAAATGATCTATGGATACCCTGCAGAAACAGTATGCTATCTGTAGGTGTACAACACAAAGGTCAGCACTGCAGTACAAACTACCTGGAATCAATCCGCACATTTAATACAGAAGGGCATACTGGGCATGCCCACACACTTAGAGAAATGAAGCCAATATCAGCCAACAACATACCAAAAGGTCATACTAGGCATGCTCACACTCTTAAACAAGTGAAGGCCATGCCTGCAAACAACAGTGGAAAAGACATATCTGGCAGTTGCAGATGTTAGTGCAGACACTCCTCAGTATGCAGCACTTATGCTTTGCACACACACTGGATAGGAATACAGGCATATACCCAGGGACAACACACTATAATAAGCCAAAAGTAGATGTACACAGATGTGTGGAAGAGAGTGACTGTCACAAGGGGCCATCCATTATGAGGCCTGTCCCACTCAGCACACAGCCAAATGGCTACAACCACATGAGGTTCAGATGTCACTCACTGTAGACCTTAGCCACTGGTATCTGTCAGCATTATGGACTATGTAGTGCAAGTGCTAGCTGTGCAACATGACTGTGCAAGGAAGTAGTCATCTAGCAGCTGTATACATGTACCTGCGGAATATAACCCTTCCTGTGCCCACATGTGGTGTGTCAACCTCTAGATGAATGGGTTATGGTCCATGCACACACACTGCCCTCCTCATAGCCATACTATGACAAGCCTGCTGAGGTCATCCACTTTGAAATACACCCTTGTGAAAGATGTAGGCAAGAAATCTCTGTGGCGCTTCCTATAACTGCATACTGCTGTAGTGTGATTAATAAGTTAGGTAGGGGGTTTAATCACAGAAATGGCAACTGTGTGTGTGTGTGTGTGTGTGTGTGTGTGTGTGTGTGTGTGTGTGTGTGTGTGTGTGTGTGTGTGTGTGTGTGTATGTGTGTCTGTCTGTGTAGAGAGCAATGCTTTTTAAGCTAGTCACACTCACTACTATTCAAATGCCCTACTTTGTCAAGGCTGCTGATGTCATACACTGTGAAATACACCTTTCGGAAAGCTGTAGCCTAGTAATCTCTGTGACATGTCCTATAACTGCATACTGCTGTTGTGTCTTTTGGCTTTACCCAGTTAGGGGTTGCCACAGCAGAACTCCGGTCCGCTAATGATTTGCAGTAGATTTTTACATGCCGAGTTGCCAGCCCTGATGCACAACCTTCAATGAAGGTATGCCCTTTCACACACGTCTCCAGACAGAAGGCGTTTTAGCTGAGAATCAAACAGGACAACGTCTTACTGTGAGGCAACAGCACTACCGCAGCACAATAAACTAGGTAGGTATAAGTTCTAAAACCAAACATGCCAAGTGTGTGTGTGTGTGTGTGTGTGTGTGTGTGTGTGTGTGTGTGTGTGTGTGTGTGTGTGTGTGTGTGTGTGTGTGTGTGTGTCACTGTCTGTGTAGAGAGCAATGCTTTTTAGGCTATTCACACTTGCTAAAATTCAAATGCCCTACTTTGTCAAGGCTGCTGATGTCATACACTGTGAAATACACATTTTGGAAAACTGTAGCCCAGTAATCTCTGTGGCATGTCCTATAACTGCATACTGCTGTAGTGTAATAAACTAGCTAGGTAGGAGTTCTAATCCCAGACATAGCAACTGTGTGTGTGTGTGTGTGTGTGTGTGTGTGTGTGTGTGTGTGTGTGTGTGTGTGTGTGTGTGTGTGTGTGTGTGTGTGTGTGTGTGTGTGTGTGTGTGTCACCTTCTGTGTAGAAAGCAATGCCTTTTAGGCTAGTTACACTCACTACAATGAAATAGCCCTACTTTGTCAAGGCTGCTGTCATACACTGTGAAATACACCTTTTGGAAAGGTGTAGCCCAGTAATCTCTGTGCCACGTCCTATAACTGCGTACTGCTGTAGTGTGATGAGATAGTTAGGTATGAATTCTAATCCCAGACATGGCAACTGTGTGTGTGTGTGCGTGTGTGTGTGTGTGTGTATGTGTGTGTGTGTGTGTGTGTGTGTGTGTGTGTGTGTGTGTGTGTGTGTGTGTGTGTGTGTGTAAGGGGCAAAGCATTTTAGCCTAGCCACCCTCACTACACTTCAAATGCCCTACATTGGCAATCCTGCAGATGTCATTCATTGTGAATTACACCTTTGGGGAATGAGTACTCCAGTAATCCCCGTGGTGTGTCCTATAACAGAGTCAAGCTGTAGTGTGATATAGAACTCTGGTAGGGGGTTCTATTCCCACACATGTCGGTTGTGGATGTTTTGTGTGTGTTTCAATGTCTGATTAGGGAGCAGTGCATTTTAGCCTAGCCTCACTCACTTCACTGCAAATGCCCTACTTTGGCAATCCTGCTGATGTCATCCATTGTGAAATACACCTTTGGGGAAGGAGTACTTCAGTAATCCCCGTGGTGCATCCTATAACAGCCTCATGCTGTAGTGTGATATAGAACTCTGGTAGGGGTTCTATTCCCACACATGTTGATTGTGGATGTTTTGTGTGTGTTTCAATATCTGTGTAGGGAATAATGCAGTTTAGCCTAGCCACACTCATTACAATTCAAATGCCCTACTTTGGCAATCTTGCTGATGTCATTCAGTGTGAAATACACCTTTGGGGAAGGAGGATTCCAGTAATCTCTCTGATGCGACCTATAACCCCATAGTGCTGTAGTGTAATAAACTAGTTAGGTAGGAGTTCTAATTCCAGACATGACAGGTGTGTGTGTGTGTGTGTGTGTGTGTGTGTGTGTGTGTGTGTGTGTGTGTGTGTGTGTGTGTGTGTGTGTGTGTGTGTGTACATATGTGTCTGTGTGGAGATGGTTGTGAGTGTGGAACAACTGGGATCAATGTGGAGTGGGTTTTGCCAATTTCTTATATGGGGGCCCTACTATATATCACAATGTCCACTGTACAGGGATAACAGATGTGAAATAGCTGAGAGGCTGGGGTGCAAATCCATACCACTACATGTGACATCAAGGCCAGGCAAACAAAGTTAGCAACCCTAGTATTACCCAGAGAACACTCTCAACACATGTCTCATACACACACACACTTGCCTAGCCAACAGCCACCATGTTGGTAGTACCTTGCATATTGCCCACTGATAGTAACCGTGGTGTGATTGCAGTGGGCTAGAGTGGGCATGGCACCCTGTCCATCTGTCCAATAGGCACGTATATGCTGACAGTGCACCTTCCCCATGTTCCCCACTGGACACCTGCAACACCTGTGGTGCCATCAAATGTGACCCACAAAAGACATACCATGCCTGAAAACATGCCCTGTATGGACAGTTGCCACTAACACCAGGGAATGCCGGTATCATGCCATCAATGTAGGTGCAGGGTAAACCTGCTGTCCATTACCATTTCCCGCCGCATGAGGCCAGGACTGGCACATCTGATGATAATCTGTGTACACAACATGGCCAGACACCCCAGGTACAGTTCCACATGTCACTGTACATGCATGCGGAGATGTGCACATCCCAGCCACCATCCATGTCATGGACTAAGGAACACATACATGGCAAGCAATGCACAGCATTGGCCAAACACAATAGTCACCCAGGTGACTGGATGGTGAATACAATACCCACCTGTGTGGGCAAATCCAGAAACTACACCCCTGAGCCACAATGCAGATCATTGTCATGTGGGCCGATGCCAAGATATACCCATCACCTAGCCTTAGTCGACCACTACACACCCGTGAAGCAATGCACCCATGCTTGTCAGTACTGGCACCGTGTGTGTGTGTGTGTGTGTGTGTGTGTATGTGTGTGTGTATGTTGTCTGATGCGTATGATCACACTCACACTCACTACAACCCCCACCGGCATACTGAAGCATAATGTCCAATGTCAGACACCTCCACATACCTTTGCACATATAACCTCTGTATGACTGCCGTGGTCCATGTGATACCTGCACAGTAATGTGCTGTGGCAATCTCACTAGTGATGAGTTGTATTCCTATTCCTGCCATGTGTTTCAATGTGTGTGCGTCCCTGTGAAAGTGTGGCTGTGTTGATACTGGCACCTGTTCATGCAGACTGGCACATGTACTACACCTACTGTATAGCTACCATGTCCCTGTTGCAGATGCCACTCACCATCACATATACATTTTGAGGGCCCCTCAACATGTAACCTATGTGGCGCATCTGATAACTGCATAGATATGTCATAGCACAACATAGTTGTGAGGGGTTTGATACCCTGTGTTGGTAGGTGTGTGACACAAACATGCTTACGTTTTACTCTCCCTCCCCTCCCTGACTTTACTTTGCCTCTGTCTGCCTCTCTCACTCCATCTCTGGTGAATGTGGAGACCTACACATGCTTTGCTTAGGCAGCAGCATGTGTATTTTAATTGATGCTCATGATCAGCTGATGGTCACTGCATGAATTGGAGCCCTCCTCTAGATGATTGCATGTGGAACAGCTATAGTAACATTCCCATTGCCAATTGCATGGAAACACTCTCCAATATCTAGAAACATCATGTTGGTGTGGAGCCTTTTCATTCACTGTAAGCAGGAACTCATTCTGTTGTTTGGCAAACAGCATCTCAGATGGATTGGGGATTTACCTATAACAACATACACTGTGGAAACAGGGCAACACACAGGAGGGGGATTTGCCTGACCTGACTACAGACGGTAAGTGCTGCTATACTGCATTTGGAGTAATGTTGGTTTAACAGGGTGTGTGTGGAAAAGCTGTCCTACATGTTTTAATAACTGCCATGTCAGTGCTATGTTTATGAGGGAACCCCATCTGTAGGGTCATCTGCAGACTGGGCAGTGTGGGGTGCCTTTTGTTTCATGTGTTACCCACAGAGCACCTATCTGTGGCCTGCAGAAGGTAGTGTGAGGATTGCAGTCTGTAGATGGTGACAGCCGTGAGAGCTACTGACTTCATATCCCTCATACGGTATATGTTGCAACAAACCTTGTTACAACAGTAAATGTATGAGGTTATCACAGCAACATGTCAATATTGGTTCTGTGTATGTGCCTCCAGCCACAACTCTGTCAACCTTTGTACATATGTCATGCAGTAAGAGGTGCATATGTGCTGTGCACCATAATTAGTGACATCATCACTGATAACAAGCCAGTGAGATATCAGACTACTACACATGTTATGTATAGTAGGGGTTATATCTGATTACATCACCTGGACATTCTTTTGTTGTGTGTAGAGTACTGAGGTCTGTGTACGTAAGGTGAATGTCAACAGTGTGCGTATTGATAATATGTAAATTGGCCTGTGTACAGACTATGGTAGATGTCATTGTTCTTGGTTCCGTTCCATCTGATGTTACATGCTGCTTCATTGTATGGTACCCTATCGGATTACATGTTTTAGGGCCATACACACACATGTCCCATAACACAGACAGGCATCAGACCACACTGTGTAGCGGCCCAGTATATGTAGGGTTAGTGTGTGAGTGGCACATATGAGGATGGTGTTGAACAAATAGTCCATATACTGTAATATAATGCTAGCGTACCATATGCAGCTCTGACTGTGTTCACATTGGCTGTGGTTATGCACTTTCACACTGATGTATTGTACTCTGTGCTGTGACATGTCTGTAGAGCCTACTATATATGCAGGTACATGTGCATTCCCCAATAGGAAATGTAGGCCAGTGTTCAGCCAGTCTGCATGGCAGACTGCACAGTGCTTTGTTACATGCCTAGCAGCTTAGTGTACATACCCAGTGAGATGTCATGTCCAGATACTTGCCAGATGTACTGCTGCTGGTGATGGTGTCAGTTATGCCTTGTTATGTAACAGATACATCCCATTGTGTCAACGGAGGTCTTTACCCCCTTGGAATTGTGTACAGAGTGTAGATAGAGGCTGCTAAACTATACATCTGCATTACTTACTGTTGATTGTTTGGTATCCTGTGGCCCAGTCTGTCTTTACTATTGTACTATTTGAAGGCCTCGGCCTGGACAGCAACATTTGTAAACCTTTCCAGACTACTTTATTAGTATAACTGTTTCACAGTTGCATTACTCTGTTTATACGGATGTCAGTGTCTGAACAGCTATATGACATGGCATATACAACTGTGATAGTACACAAATAAAGGTTTTCCATTTATGCAAACCAAACCTGTGTGTGGTGTTATATCCTATGACCTCTCTGTGGGTATATGTTGCAGGCAACGATTGTTATTTGTATGGGTGGCTCATACAGTGTCCAGTTGTTAAGGTGTTAACTGTAGGCATAGTGGCTGTCCCATATTGTGTGCACCTGCTACATATGTATCTTACTGTATATACCTCTGCGTGTGAATTTGTAGTCACATATATATCTGTGTATATATATATATATATATATATATATATATATATATATATATATATATATATTTATATGTATGTATATCTGTATCTGCATATATGTGTCTGTGTATATGTATCCTAAGGATGCTGATAGCTTCCATATTGTACATTTCCTATGGGAGCCAGACTGTACTGCATGATATGTTACCAATACCAGCCTGACATCATACAGGTAGGATGTAGTACTGTTAACATCTTGTGCCCATGTCATGTCAGGTCCTGGTTATGGGATCTGCAACACTTGGTAGTATATTGCAGGGCAGACATGTTTGGCTGTGGGGGGGTATACCTATTCGTACAAGACGTATATTGTTTGGGGCCTCTCAACCCCATTAATGGTGCATGTGGATATATATGTTTTAGTTATTTTCCCATTGTTATCTACAGATGTATGCCCGTATATACCTACATAGATATATATATCTGCTTACATATATATAACTTGCTGTATATATTTAGACATATAGATGTAGACATATATAACTATAGATGTAGGCATTTGCATGTATATATGTTCATATATATGTATATATTTATATATATATATATATATATATATATATATATATATATATATATGTTGTATCTGTTTAGATATTAATATATTTACACACACATACATCTATGTGTTGGAATACATTCTCTGTACTGTTGAACGACTGGGATGGATGATATGTTTGTGAATGCATCAGGGTTATGTGCATCTGACATTGCTTAGTGGTAAATCACTTTGTCTATGGTGGGCAGGGTCCTGGGTTTGAGCCTTGCAGAGGCTATTTATTTTGTTGGTGGGCAGAACAAGGGCCATTGGATACAGAGTAATTAAGGCACTTTTGAGCAGTTGTAAGTGGGTTTGCGCAAAGGTAAGCACTACTAACTTCAGGTTACAGTTTTTTATACTCAGCTTCTAAATTGCTTAACCAGTGCAGGCATTGCTTACCTCCACACGAACAGGCTTAAACCCGATTACTGCTGCTTAAAAGTGCTTTCTCCCGCTTACCCCCGCGCTACTATCTTTAATAGAAAAGTAAAAGGAGTTGATAGGAAAGTGGTGAAAAAAGGGACACAAAGAGGGAAAGACAGTAGGGATACTAGCCAGGGATGTGCAGGAAGGGTGTAGGGAAGGTCCATAGCTGCCCATTTCTTCTACAGCAACAGCTTTGCATATACACTGACCTTGGAGGTAGATTTGGACACTCAAACCCCTGGGAGGGGGTGAGGACAACAATAATAAGTTGTGATCCCAATTAGACCGGATTACATGTGTCCAGTGGACATGTGTGCAAAATGGACAGCTATGTATGGGGCGTGATTTTTTTGTGGGAACAGATTGCCCTTTTTTTCATGTGAGAGTGGGATGTTGGGGAGGGGTAGTAGGCATATTTGGGGAAGTAGGTTGGGTAGGTTAATAGACAAGGCAAACAAGATGCATGCAGGGGGGTATATGACACGTAGGGGGTAAACACCTTGATGGGGAGGGGTGTTGGAAAATAGGAAGCCCATGAGCCCCCTAGTGGAAACAGTGGGACTGAGGTCCCCATCCATGGACAACCACCACTGCACCTTCACAGCCCCAATGGTGGCTGTGCTGGGGGCTGAGTTTCAGAGCCAGACTGATGCTCTAGTTGTGACATGCGGCCCTCTAGCTGGCATAGAAGATCACCAAGTTGCTGGTTGATCTCTCTACACACCACAACCCTGACCTGGCAACGGGTGACAGGTACCTGTCCACGACCGCTCCCAGGGGGAGTGAGCCCCATCCACTGAGGCAGTTCCACCCAAAGGTGGTGCAGGACCATCGGACAGGGAGGTCCTGGTTTGGGCCCCAGACATGCTGGTGCCCAGTGCCAGGGCCAGCTGAGGTGGTACAGGTAGGTCCGCTGGGACCGGCCTTTCCAAATGTGCTATAGTGTTTTGATTTCATCATCATATGTGGGTTAGTAATAGTCAACACATTTCAGGGTTAGGTATAACAGCATGCATAGATATTCCCATTAACCCAGACCCCAGATATTGAACAGTTGCATAGCAAACAGAACACATGCATATATGGGACCACAGTCGTAATAAGAACAGCATGCAGGTACTTTGATGGCACCATGCCACCAATGTTGGAATAATTCAATATAGCACATGCATGGGAAAAATTAAAATATTTATCAAACAATTAGACATTATCAGAACATAGGTGTCATTACATACCGGTTAGGGTGGGTATGTTGATTATTGTTGGATATATGGTGGGGGGGACAGAAAGATGTCAATTAACAACTATATATTCCTGTAGTCCACATTATTTTCCTAGTCAGTGCTATCTGTACCTTAGAAGTCTTACTACACTACCCTATAGCCTTTGTTTGGACAGTGATATGGCTGTCATCATCGTTACACATGAACTGGTTTTACCTGCAGTATACACCTCTTACCTGATATACCTGTGGAGGGAATGTTTGTTAACACTAACTGTTTCTACACATACTCCCAGATTCTGGGTTGATGTTGTGCACATAGCTATCCAACTCTTTCTGCACAGACTCTGGCCATGTGTTGACCACATGCTGGTGTGCTGGGACATATCTAGAATATTGCCCTCTTCCACCTTTAGTGACCTGACACACACATATACATGCTTTCCTACACAGTTATATTATGTAGCACAGTGTGGGTGACAGGGATCAGTGATACTTTATTATTTAGAGAAACTGCAACACTCACAATTCCCTAAAATACCAGAGTAAACAGTACCAGTACAGGTTATAATGGTCTTTATTTCTCAGCACAGTGTTTGTATCTGACGTCCCTGTAGGAACAATGTTTGTTAGCACTACCTGACTGTTACCACACAAACTTCCAGATTACACATTAGTATTATGCACATACATCTCACTCTGTTACTGTACAGACTCTGGTCACAGCTTGACAACATGGGAGTGTAGATAGGACATACTTGAAATATTACTCTCCTAACAGTTTCGGGGGTTGCTTCAGTGACATTTTTTTCTCATAGATGTTTGACAATCACTTGTATTCCCTGTTTGCTGGATAAACATCTGGGATCATCCCACAGACTTACCAGGGGGACAGATAGCAGATATGGGCCCATATACTGGGCATTTTGGCCTCATCTGTACAGTTGTTGGGTATGATTCTGTATGCAGACTACTACCGCTGGTAGAATTGGAACCATGGCTGTGTGTGCTAAACAAAACAGCAGTTTACATGTCAGTTGCATGTGCTATTTGGGTTTTGTTGTCTGCATTTTCCCTGTTTTCTGTCTATGTGTCTCTCAGTTGTGTTAAATGGCCTCTCGGGATTACACCAGTCATGTACAGGCATTCATACACATTCAATGTATGGTGCACAGTGTGGGTAACAGTGCTTAACACAACAGTACTATTACATGATTGCAAATCTACATTACCATATGATACCAGAGTATACACATGCAGTCCAGCAGTTAGACCTTTATTGTCAGGCTGTTACACTTTTATTTGTATACATACTATATGAGACGCTTCCTGCTATATTCTCCAGTGTATGTAGTACTTGCCTTGAACAATACAGGTTTTATACAAGCAATTGATTTACTACTACTTTTAGTTTTATTTCCTATGACAGTAAATGTATGAGTATTACTGACCTGCCTGATGTCGCAACCTCGCCAGGTGACTGACGTGGGCCTCCTGATTCATGGCCCACTCCTTTGCAGCTGTGGGGGACATAAGAGGAATATCTAGCCATACCTATCCATGATATACCTGAGCTGGCAATTATTACACACATAGTGGGGTGATACTTACACGCAACTGGAACAACCCCTGCCACTCTAGCATCTTGAATCCACTGGTCCAAGAGGTCCCCCTTACGCCACTTCAGGTCAGCATAGTGATGCCTGACCTGCTCACCAGTTCAGGGTATGCCAGTAGCACTGGTGAGGTCATGGGCGAGATGGTCCTAGGCCTCCACCTTATATTGGGAACCCTGGCACTGGCCCTGCTGCAGTCTCTGGTCATGGTCTTTGACAAGGAGCCCTGCCATGACTCTGGACTCCTAAATGCACCAGTGCAGTGCCTGAAAGCACACACCTTCTCCCCTTACTGCCATTGTGCCTGCAAGGAGACGCTACAACCAGTTATGAGATGTATTCCCCCCTCTTGGGTTTAAGTAGGGCCGATTTCCTGCACTTTGCCGTGATTGACCGGTTTTGAAAAGGCTAGGCTATTGGCAAACCTGCTTACCTAGGGTTGGCATTGTTTAAAGGGGTATAACACTGGGCACATTGAGTTAGCTGGCCTACACATTGCTTACACCTCCTAAGCTGGCCTGTGCAATGCTTAGCATTGCTTACATTAGACTTTGCAATATAATTCCTTTTTGGCATTGAGTTATTATTCATTACACCTTATATATATGCCTGATATCCATGATTCATGTGTACGTACACTGTATGGGGTCCTTGTGTTTTATTGAGGACTTCAACACTCTATTACAATTACATCTGACTTCTGGGCTTACTGCTTTACTCCAGTTCACATATTTATGTTATGTAGTGGGTTAAGGCACATATGTCTGTATACTGATTCCTTTCGCAGGTTCAATTTGGTTTTACTATAGTAAAGACTTGTTTGCTGATGCCCCATTCTTCTGTACTTCTGTGATGGCTTGGTGGTTAACTACTGTGTTTGTGGTGTATAGGGTCCTGGGTTCAAGACCTGCATGGCTGTTTATTTTGTTGATGGGCAGAACAAGGACCATTGGATACAGAGTGATTAAGGCACTTTTGAGCATTTGTAAGTGGGTTTGCGCAGGTTGGTGCAAGGGTAAGCAATGTTAACCTCTGGTTACATGTGCTTACAGAGCGTTAGCTTTAGAATTGCTTAACCTGTGTGCACATTGCTTACTCCCATGCAAATGGGCTTAAGCTCGCTTACTAGTGCTTAAATATGCTTACTACTGCTTACTGGTGCTTAAACCGGCTTACTAGTGCTTTATTCATTATGACACTGACACCTCACATGTGCATTTACTGCAGTACTCCAGTTCATATATATATATATATATATATATATATATATATATATATATATATATATATGTTATTTAATGGGTTATGCAACAATAATAGTAGTCATAACATGCTTTGCCATGGAAAATGGAATGTGCTGAAATGGGACTCGAACTGGGAATGCTTGCTTGTAAGGCGAATGCTCTGCCCACTACACTATTGCTATGCTGCTTCATTTGCATATATCTTCCTGGTTATCCTCTTCAGCCATTTAAATTACATTTACCATAGCTAAGTGATGGGCACACCCACGCACCTATGGTTAGCTTTAATTGAATTTTTACAGAGAAACACGGGTTTGTTCATTTTATTTCTGTATATTTTTGCTGTTGTACATGAGGTGGACTGTTGGTGGGGATATGCAGACACCTTGGAGTGGTCTCGCTCATTTCTTACCCCTTTCTGCTGTTCTTCATTGTGGGGGCATGTACACACCTTCTGCACTCTTACACGCTCCATGTAAGATTAGGAGCACAGGCAACGTGCCTCATTACTATGCATGGTGGGCTGCCATCCTGCTCCTAAATGGCCGCCACCGTGCTGGACTAAGCTAGTCCTGCATGGAGGAATAGTAAATCTGGGGGATAGTTTGCACAATAAAATTACAGTGTAAATGGCTGCAATAATTAGGGCTACTTTTCTTTTACGAATGTGCTGTTCTCACTGCATGAGAGGGACAATCATAATTCTGCAAACTTAACTCTTATGTTAAAACATTTTATGTGATTAAAACTAGTTAAAGTGGAATGCAAACAGCTCATACAATGAAAAGATAAAGTTTAAAATAAGATAGGTGCCAAAAATCCATCTTTGCTTATCTAAAAATATGTTACCTATTGCCAGCTGCTTTCTTCATAATTCACTTTTGCCTTCTCTTTGAACCCTTACTTCTTCTTAGTGATATGTCTGCTTATCCCCTTAGTTAAACTGCTATTATCACACTTATGTCAACCACTTATTTTTAAAACATGTCTATTAAATCCATTCAATTTTAACAATGGCATATGCTATTGAGAAAAAAACAAACCACTATAAATATTTTATATTAGTTGGCACATTATGCATATGTTTTCTTTTAACAATTATCATGCTTTCCAGCATTACATAATTTGGTCAAGTCCACCCATCCCTTAAATGTCCTTTTTTACCTGAACTTTATTTTGAATGCATTGGGTTCCACAAATTCCATTTCTTTGTATATAATTTGTTCCTTCCCTTTTCTAAAGGTCTGACCTCCAAATCATTTATCTGATTTACAGTATTCAATATTTCAGTTATAGTTGGTTTATATTTTAATTTCTGATTTCAGTAACTGCTTTTTTGGAAGCTGATAGCATTAAACTAAGCAAGTCCTATCTATATTCCATCAAAAAACAACCATTTCCTTAATTAAAATCATTTGTTCCACAACCATTTTTAGAAAGTACTCTGTTGGAAACTTTTTAAATCTGCCAACTTGTAATTTCCAAAAAAAAAACATGTTCTCAATTATATGTCTCTTTCCCATTGCATCTCCAGCTATTGCTATCTATCCTTGGAAATCATCTGAAGTCTGCTTTGAGTATACAAATACCTATGCAAAAATCCAAAATCTTCTAGACCTTGTTTATTACTTGTGAGCCAGGCACGTCTCCCAGTGTTTCTTTGTATCTTGCCTTTCCATTATATCTTTCTTATCTTTTCTAACCTTTTTTGATGGATTGTTTTAGTTATTATACAATATTTTATAAACCCTAGCAATTATCCCTTTTAGACAGCAGCTTCTGTTCTAGACTCAACTAAAAACTCTACCAAAGCTAGTATTTTATTTAGCACTCCCCAATCCTTTTCTCTTTGTCTTCACTCAGTTATCAATCCCTGGTAGAAAAGAAAGTCTCTGACCTGCAGTTATAGCTTCCACTTGGCTTTATCAAACTCTGTTCCCTCTCTATCCATAGTTATTTACCCCAGAACACTGGTTCTTTTGCTAATTTTCTGCAATATATTCCAGTCCCTCATCCTATTTTTTCTTAATATTCTTAAACAATCACATGTAACTATACCAATTACAATGCATATTTTCTTGCTTTATGTCTATTAATATTGTTAATATTTGCGGAGTATATAAGATTTGAAAATGTAAGTACTTGGAAATACATATCTACATAATATATTGCATGATTTCTGCCTTTAAGTTTTACCTGTAACTGTCGGCACATTGTGTACAGGGTCATGTTTGACATACCTGGTTGACAAATGGAATGGATGAACACATAAATGAATGAACAAATAACTAAATCTAACATTACAAATTATTTAAAAAGTACCTAAGGCATTTAGCCATTACTTCTATCTCCAAGACATAACACTGCATGGCAAAGCATTGACAATGAAAATATAATGAAGATGATAAAAGTGCAATAAGGATAATGATAAAGATAGAATTTCTTGGCTACCAGGATTAAGGAGCTGTTAATCAGCTGTCTCCTGTAGTCCAGAGGTGCAAGGTTTGATTCCTTCAGCCTCCATTGCCTGTGTGTCTCTGAGCAAATAACTAAAGCAGACTAAAAGCACTAGGAATCTTTATGTTCCTAAAGAAATCTATGCATGAGATAGGACTCCCTTTAAAAAAATGTCATGCTACAATGTAATGGACTTTTCACAACAGTGCCATAAAAATTATTTATCTAATTATTTACATATTTTAGGCCACTTGTGTTCTATTTGTTGAGAACCACCATATTCTGTTACAGTCTCTCACTCTCTCTCTTTATACGTATATGTGTTAGTGTGTGTGTGTGTGTGTGTGTGTGTGTGTGTGTGTGTGTGTGTGTGTGTGTGTGTGTGTGTGTGTGTGTGTGTGTTACATGGTTTCTTATCCAAACATGTTATAATACTGGTAGAAGCAAGTGAAAAGTGAAATGATTGCAAAATGCTGCTATTAATTTGTGTGAGATTGTGGTACAGTTGATAGTGGGAATTTACTCTTTCCCTGCAGTCATGTGATCTCAGAGAATGTATATATAAATAGCAGGTGGTGAGATGTACAGAGGGGCTTGTCCTCCTGCAGGAAACACGTCAAGGTAGGTAACTTTTACAGTTTTGCTAAAGTGAGTTTCAAACTTTTTGTATTTGAACATTTGTATGTTTGAGTTTATCAAGCATATTGATATATATTATATATAGACTGATAGAGATGTGTATAAAAAATAAATACATAAAACAGCACTGTTAGCAACATCAAAACCATATAGAGTTCATACCCTTCTACTCCGCCCGTCATTGTTGAAGATGCTTATCTCTGTTCATAAAACATAACTTTGAAAACTTACCTGGTTCCAGCAACTCAACTCTGGCCATAATTTATATACCCTTATAAATATAGTCACTAGCGTTTAGCCCAGCATTCTCAATTTATGTCTTTCCCCACATCTGTGTGTAAGTCATATGTATTCCCTCCTGTTACAGTTCTAGGGCATCCTTTGTTCACTTTAAATAGTCACTGTGAGGAGCTGTCTGGGCTCTGATATATTTAAGACAGACTGTTTGGACATTTTAGTAGTAGCATTGCTGATCCAAGTAACTGCAGGTGTCCATCACACATAGTACTGGTATAGATTCAAAGATGTAATAACCACAAGGGCATTTTTAAGCCTAGCCATACATCTTAAATCTCTGACAAGTTCCCTTGATAAGTATAAGCAGGGGATTGGGAGATGAAACATTTATAAGCAGGGGCCTAGAAGATGAACTATTTAGAGGTTGCCTGTGCCCATTAGAGACATAGGTGGTAGACAAGGGGTGAATTTCCTGTTCCTCATCCAGTTTTCTAAGTTACACTTGAATTTGGTTAAGGAGGAACACTGCTTCACATGGATGAGGAGCCTGTTTCAAAGAAGAGGTACTAGGGGCTACATACCTGTCTCTGCAGCAAGTCCTATTTGTATCACAGACAAGGCTTAGGCCATTAGAATGGGTAATTCTGGGTCTTTATAGGTTCATGAACCTATGAACCTATGAACCTATCACAGACAAGGCTTAGGCCATTAGAATGGGTAATTCTGGGTCTATTTGTTTACTGGATATGCAGGAGGTCCAACAGGGTGGGGTCTGACAGTACTTTGCATGCCAGGCATAGATTCCCCCCTTAACATCCTGTAAGAGACAGAATATAGGGATATGGCTTTGAGGCGGTCTTCATAGTACATGTTACTTATGCCCTCTATCTCTCAGTATGATGGGATAACAGGAAGTTACTAGAACAATGACCCTAGGGCCCTTACAAGCCTAGCCAAGTTCTACCCTTATTTCTGTTATCAGCACCTATTGCCCCTGTCCAAGAGGGGCACTGGTGGAACCCCCAGGATGAATTTATGGTTACCCATCCAATCGTCCAGACTGTATTTGATGAGGTCCAATGAGGTGCTCTGTTTGACATGAAGTGGGAGTCTGTCCAAAGGTGTGGTAACCTCTGTGAGACAAATCTGTCCCTTCAGCAGGTTCTATTTATGTCCCATACCAGGTTAAGGTCTTTAGAGCAAGTAACCTGTGTACCATTTGATTTGAGAATGTGCAGCATTTCCAATAAAGCAGGGTCAGAGACTGCCTTATATGCAAGGCAGAGATCGCCTCTGAGTAGTCTGTATGAAATAGAATAAAGTGACACTGATTTCAGACAATCTACATAGGGCAGATGCTGAAGAGCTTGAATTTTCCTTGTGAGGAACCTTTGTGGTCTCTCCAATTGCTGCAGGTGTTGTACTCAGTATTGGTCTGATGAGGGAAGAGTACAGGGAGATTATAACTTCTTTTTTTTTCTGGAGACAATGACCTTAGATAAGCAATATATAATACCCTTCTTCCCACTGTGGAGACAAGGTGATCAAAGGTAAGGTTATTGTTACCCTGTGTGCCCAGGTCTCTCACTACTGAGTGCATACTTAGGCATACTTTTAGTGGGGAACTTCTGTGGACATTCCAGTTGTTGGATAT
Organism: Protopterus annectens; assembly: GCF_019279795.1. Lineage (NCBI taxonomy): Eukaryota > Metazoa > Chordata > Ceratodontiformes > Protopteridae > Protopterus > Protopterus annectens. The sequence goes on along the minus strand of NC_056733.1, from coordinate 1,576,429,582 downwards.
GCCTGTTTGGGTAAATACCAAAGGGGGCATTGTACTCAATCTTAGGTCTGATAAGTGCTCAATATAGTGGAACAATGACATCCTTAGACTAGATGCCATACGTTTGCTTATAAGTTATACAGCACAAAATGATATTTTCACTACTGTAGCCCTGACTACCTGACTACGCTCTTAGGGGTGTGTTGTCAATATGACAGTTACTAGGGTTGTATGACTTCCCAAAGGATATTATTATGCATTTCCTGGCATTTAGTTTTAGTCCATGCCTCTGACACAAGTTATTTAAAACCATGGATAACACACTGGCAGTGCAAGGCTATAAAATACCTCCCACAGATTTATTTCTGCTGCAACACAGGTACAGATTGCAATGGAGGCCTCTTGATTTACATAAAAAATAATTGTACCTCAAGGCTGGTCAAACAGGATAATGCACTTGAGCTTTGCTGTGTTCAAGTCACAAAATGCAAAAATCATATACCACTTCTTTGCAAGCTATATGTACTCCTCTATGACCCAGGGAACCCATAACACATACTGTATTTAAGCTTACCAGAAACACTCACCATCCAGCTCTATACCATATTCATGGGTGAATTGAACTACTCTACCATGAATTGGGAAATATATGCGACACCATTCGTGCAGGTACAGAGATTCCTAGATATTGTAAACATAAACACCCTGGACCAGATTGTCGATACATTAACCAGGGGTGCAAACATACTGGATCTGGTCCTCACTACTATGGCAGAGCACTGCACACTCCCTAGTGCAATGTACTATCTGGTAAGTTGAAACCACAAAAGTAAAAATAAAACCCTAACTCTGGAATGATCAGGAAGTACTCTAAGGGTAACTTCTTACCATTAAGTGATAACCTGGTAAAATTCCAAGCCCAACTAAACCTTGAAAACACTGCTGCCTACACAGAACTGTTCACAGAAACCCTATACAAGCATGTTAATAGATTTATAGAGGCAGCTGTACTCATCAGTAATAAGTGCAGAACTAACTCACAAAACAAGCGACCCTGATAGAATTACAAAATCTGCAGACTGTATAAAAGAAGGAAACAAATCATGGCAAGAATTAACAAGCGTAGCAACCAGCATGATAAAACCACTTTCATCAAATTAAACAGCTCAGAGGACAAATAAAGTCTACCAAAGCTAAATCAGAGGTAAATGTGGCCTTCCAGGCCAAGGACATCTACAAGGCATTCTTTAGCCATGTTAGCAACCTCAAAGGCAATACACAATTGTGTGCAGAGCTTGCTGTTTATGGAGCCTTCTTTACTGAACCATAAGATATAGCAAACCTACTGGCAGACAAATTCAGCTCTAACTTTACCTCTCTTCCCTTCCAGCCTCGCCTCAGGAAATGCCAAAAAATATAATTCACCCTACAACTGCTAGGGAACAGGTCCTCAATGCTCATCTATGGTCAAGATGATTGCATCGATGGTCTCAGACAATATCCTAGACTGCCTTCTAAGTAACATTAAACATGAGCTATCTGGCCTTCTGCAGTCACTATTTAATCTCAGGTATAAAACAGGCTTCATGCATCATGAATGGAAAACAGCAGCCATCATCTCAGTGCACACAGATGATCCGTCTACAGACCCGGTAAACTACAGTAAGTCTCAGTATTGTCATATGCAAAGCCATGGAAAGAATCATCATACAAATGATTAACAATGGCATAATAACCTCCAGACACTGGATTCAAACCAGTTTTTGGTTTTGTCAAGTGCAAGGCATGCCTGCTCAGTCTGCTGAACTTCTTTGAGAACATCACCAAAGCAATGGACAAAGGTAAAATGGTTCACACTGCCTACGTTGACCTGGCCAAGACATTTTACACAATACCCCAGTCAGGCATTGTTGACAAACTCAAGGGGTTAGGTATAAACCCTTATGTCACCTGATGGATAGCCCACTGACTCACAGACAGTACCCAGGAAGTTAGAATTAGGTAATCCAACTCTGCAAAGAAGGCAGTCACAAGAGTAGTCCCTGAGGGATCGGTCCTGGGACCACTCCTTTTTGGCATCCACTTCTCTGAAGTCAAGGCCAATGTTAAGCACCTCTGGCTGACCAACTTTTCATAGATTGCAAGTTATGGAATCCTCCACTGGCACCAATGTTCTTCAGGAAGGGCTGGCAATTCTGCTAATTCAGAAGTATTTTTCATTTTGACATTGCTTAAAAAAGACACTATGGGGGAGAACAGTGTTTTAACCATACTGTTCAACCATCCTGAATTTCAGACAATGTCGAGATTTTTTGACTCATATTTTTGGTCTATTTCTCCAAAAATTGTAGTTTTTTGGAAAATCATTGGCATATCATTGAGAACTGAAATCGGAAAATAATTGCAGACATTCTAGTTTTAGACTTTGTATCCTTTATAAAACTCATGCTAATGCAAACCAGTTATTCTATCAACTTTCTAAGTTTGTAGGAGTAATATTTAAAATTTGCCCCTATTTTTGGGCCTTTATTTATGGCTTTGTCCAAATTTTTTTGTTCTAAGAGGGTGGGAAGCATAGTTTTAGCCAATATTCAAAAGCCTAGAAGGGAGAGATGCAGATCATCCCTGGCAAAGCAATGTGGTCTGATGATCATCTCCTTCCATGCTGACAAATATTGTGCCCCCCCTTAGAATGACACTAGAAACTGAATCAGTAATTAAAGTCAGTCATCTTCTTTTTGTATTATGGCACCATTCTTGGTGAGGATAGACGGTTGCTCATTGCTATTCTCATACCAGCCAGGGACACATATTCCACGAGCTTTATGATGTCTCTCTTTATATAGTCTAGGGAGGTATGTCTCAGGTCATTTACACCCATATGGACTATGACTGAGTCACACTGATGTCAAAGTGACCAGAGTGCATACGTAATGTGGTAGATCCTAGCCTCTGATAAGCAAATGACCATGAATTTCTCCTTAATCAGCCTGGTGAGAGAGACACCAGTGTGTATCATAATGGAGTCTACAATAACCAGAATGTTGAATTGTGTGGTGTCTAGTCTTATGGGCTTTGAAATAGATGCTCCATGAGATGTGGCTGTACGTGCTGATATGGGTATTGTTATGAAAAAGTGTATTCACAACTGCTGAGGGCATTTGTTTTGTGTTTCATCTAGGTGAACTTTGGGGTTTAGGAAGTTTACATTTAAGTGTCTCAGCATATGAAGGCCTATGTGTGTGACTGGTACAGTGTGTGTACTAAAGATAACCTGAATGACATTAGGAATACTTTTATGTGAGAGCTTTGCCTCCAGTGACATTGTGAAAATACATCTCTCACATACTTTATCAACTTGAGAATTAGCTGGGTGTTAGTAAACATGAGGCAATTTTTACATTGCTTCAGGATGTCCATATCCACCAAGCTGGTAATGGAGATAGTGGGAAAGTTTATATTCGTGGCAAGAGGCCTTTTTTATTGATTAGATGGTTGCAGTGAGAATATAAAATAAAGTCAGGGGTATCTGGTTTGTAACTCTGGGGCCAGGGATAATCATTGCAAACTAGTTCCTCATGTTCAACTAGGCATTGGTGAAATTTCCAGGGGTGCTTTTGCAAGAAAAAATGTCAGATCAAAGTTCCTGTGTGTTTATACAGGGCACTGTCAAACACTTAAGGAAGGAAACTACTAAAGTAGACCCTGATGATTTATGGATAAAGTATTTATATTTAGGGAGATATTCTGATGTTAGGTTAGGCAGTTTCTAATCGAGCAGTACTTACTGAAAAGAAAAAAAGAATTAGCTCTGTCAAGAATGATGAATAGTAGGAATTCACCTAACTGGCTACTACCTGACTGTTACTAGTTCTGGTCTCACCATAGTTTCACACTTCTAAGATAGAATGTCCCTTTGTATCTTCTCTTACCAGATGCAAAACAGGAGCACCAATCCAAAGACAAAAAGCAGGCCACAGGCTCTGTGGAGATCAAAAGTCTTGTCCTAGATGATGCAGGGATCAACAAGTCTGTTGTAGCTTTTTCCCAGTATATGCCTTGAATGGCAACCAGACCAACCAGGAAGAGCTCACACAGACACTCACTGCCTAGTCAGAGACAATAAGGAATCAATAGCCTCTGATCCTTCTCTTACCAGTAGCAAAACAGAAGCACAAATCCCAGGCTGGCACCTATGAAGCAGTTATCAAGCTTTCTGATAATCATCAGTCTCCAGGATATAATGTCTCTGTGCTCCTTCTCTCAACAGGAGCACAGCAGAAGCACAAATCCCAAGATGACTACTGAGAGGCAGAATGTGGACTCTACAATGATTGGAGGTCTTAGGCCATATGTCACAGAGTTTAATGGAAAGATGGAAAAATGTGTTACTATCTTAAGATTCAAGGTGTGCACTAAGCAGTTAGATATGAAAGAAAGGATAACTCAAGCTTTAGCAATCTAAGGGGAGAGCCTTTAAGGTAAATGAGCAAGATAGTTTGGAAGGGGGTGGCCCTTAGTATTTTGGCTCTATGGAATGCAGTGGGAGGGCCAATAAATTTAAATAGCTGAACAGGAGTGACTTCACATAATGATTGTTTTGTGCTTACTGTCAACAGCCAGTGAGAGAGGAGAAGAAAGAACATTTCAGGTCAAATTAACATAAGGGGTGGGGAACTAAATAGGCAACTGAGTTTACAAACAAAACATCGCCAGGGTAGGAGTGGGGAGACTACAAGTAACCAGTTCTAAATTTTGTGTAACTCACAGGAGACATAGCTCTGGAATATGTCCTTGCTTGAACATGCAGTAGAAACAGAATACAATTAAAACACAGTGTAATGAAAACACACCACAACATTGAAAATAAAAGAAGGCAATAAAGCAATATAAGGAAAACGAACTTTTCCCTCATGGCAGTCTATGGCAGAGTCTGAGTGAGCTTTTCTAGTAATCAGCGATGTAGCTAGGTGGGACACTGGGGCAGCTGTTTGTAAGGGACATGATTAGGATCTGTCAGAAGGGCACTAACAGCATTCAGAAATGAATGCCAATGATGATGTGTTTGTTTTAATAGCTGAAGAACTCTAATGCAATACATTGGGCTCATTCCTACAAAGTGGTTTCAAACAAGAAGAGTTTTTTTGTTTCACAACTTAAGACCTCAACTTAAATGTTGAGGGGGCATAAGACTGTGGATAGGGACAGGGTGCCAGAATGGGGCACTACATCTGTGACTTGTAAAGCACGAGTTATCCTGTAGCCTTCAGTTGGTTGTGTCAGAAACAATAACTAACAAATAATAAATGCTCCATTTACATAATCAGCAACATCTAGTTTTGTTTCTAAATAATACCTGTTAGGTTCATGGAAATGCCCCAATCCTGTATCCTTGGCTTGTAATTAAGCAACTCTCTCATTGTCATGTGTATGGAAGCATACAGGGATATGTTTGCTCACAAATAATTAAGAAGTTAAACATCAAAAAATGTATATGAAAATTTGAAAATATATAGTATGCTCCACTGGTACCCATGCAACCTGTCACTGAAGGCAGCCTAACTAACTATCTGACCCTGGTTCAAGGTTCCTGAGAGTACCCCAGCACTACCAGGTTATAACTCATACCATGCATTTCGGCCCCAAAACTCGGACCGAAGCACAAAAGGAGGGGGAGTATCTATATTCATCAAAGATACCTACACCTCCAGGTTAGTGGCACTGCACGAAGCATCGGAAACCATCCATGTGCAACCAACAGCGGGCAAAACTGCCTTTCAGTTTATAGCCTGCTACAGAACACCCTCCCTATTACAGGAACCCCACTTGGCATTCCTGAGAACACTGGAGAATGTGAAGGTCTCTCCAAACACTATGTTATTGGGTGACTTCAACTACCCAAGCATTGACTGGGAAAACTACTCAAGCCCAAACACCCTCACCCAACGGTTCCTTGAATTTCTAAACTCTAACGCAATGGAACAACTGGTCACCACTCCCACAAGAGGGAACAACATATTGGACCTGGTCATCACCAACATGGGGACTCTATGTTCCACACCAGAGGTAAACCCCTCATTGGTAAGATCAGACCATAAACAAATTTCCCTGGACATCCATATCCCGTCCCCACCCCCAGTCAAGGAAATCACTGTAAAGAATTTCTCAAAAGCCAACTTTGCACTTCTCAAGACTGAGGTGGAATCCTTCAAAGCCTCTGGGCCAGAGGATAATACAGCCCAACCCGCAGAATCCTTTACAAATGCATTCTTTGAGCACCTGCAGGAATGCATGGATTGTGCTATCCCAAATAAAACCAAAACTCACTCCTCCAAAAACAGGAGACCGGTCTGGTGGACCCTGGCCATAAATAAGCTATACAACAGAAGGAGGAAGCTACTACACGACAGAGCAAAATCCCAAAAAGGGAGGGCATCTCTGATCAGTATTAGCAAGAAACTTCGATCCCTCATCAAATCATCAAAGGCCAGCTTTGAAAAAAAAATTGCCCTAGACACTAAAGATAATCACAAGGCCTTCTTTAGTTATGTCAGGAACATGGGCGGAAACTCCCAGATATGCTCTGAATTGCTGCATAACGGTACAAAATATACCAAACCTACAGACATAGCCAACATCCTGGCAGACAGATTCAGCGCAACCCCCCCCCCCAAAGGAGCAAATGCCTATCCCAACTGAATGTAACCTCCCTGACATCACAGATGCACAGGTGAAAGCTTCCCTCTCCAAAGCAAAAAACACAGCATCTATGGGACCGGACGATGTCCCAGGCTGTGTCTTACACGAGCTCCAAGAAGAAATGAACCCTCACATTAAGTCACTGTTCAAACTTAGCCTTACTACAGGATATGTACCCAAAGAATGGCGTACAGCTACAGTGGTCCCACTCCACAAAGGCGGTGCCACAATGGACCCCAGAAACTATCGCCCCATAAGCCTGACTAGTCTGGTCTGTAAAGCTATGGAGCGTATTATCATGGAACTCATAAACAAAGACATTGGGAGCCTCCAGACACTGGACCCTACCCAATTCGGCTTTGTTAAGGGCAGATCTTGCCTCTTAAACCTAGTTGATTTCTTTGAAACAGTTACCAAAGCCATAGATGAGGGCAAGGTAGTCCACACAGCCTACCTGGATCTCGCAAAAGCCTTCAACACAATACCCCACTCGGGCATCATAAATAAGCTTACCGGCTTAAATATCAACCCCTATATCACAAGATGGGTTGCAAACTGGCTCAGAGATAGAACCCACATGGTCAGAATTGCAGGTGCCATGTCCGAATCCAAACCAGTTACAAGTGGCATCCCACAGGGCTCAGTTCTGGGACCTCTCTTGTTCGGTATATACTTCTCTGAGGTTCAGGCTAACACGGGGGGATTATGGCTGACAAAGTTCGCAGATGACTGCAAACTGGGGGCCATAATCGAATCTCTAGCTGACACAAGCATCCTCCAAAAGGGTCTCACAGAGACGGATGCTTGGTGCCAGAGCCACGGCCTCAAGCTAAATGCTAAAAAGTGCATAGTCATCCCCTTTGGGAAAAACAAGGTGCCCACAAATTACCACATAGGTGGTAATCCATTAAGTACAGAAGAAGTAATTAGAGATTTGGGGACCAACGTAGATACTAATCTCTCCTTTGATAATTACATTGCCAAAGTGGTTAGAAAGACCTTCTATATAGCCCACCTTATCATGAAAGGGTTCGCATCTAGATCAAGAGAGGTCATTGTGCCCCTCTACTCGTCATTCATCAGGCCCATAATTGAATACAATGCCCCTTTTGGGATGTACCTTACCCGACACCTGCAGCAACTGGAGAGACCCCAAAAGTACCTCACCAAGAGGATCATGGGCTACAAACAGATGTCCTATGCAGCTCGACTAAAGAAACTCCAGCTCTACTCAGTTGCTTACCGCCTACTCAGAGGCGATCTATGCCTGACGTACAAAGCCATGTCAAACCCAGAATTAATGGACATGCTCCACCTCAAAAAATCCAAGTCCCTTAGAGTTACACGCTCCAGGGACCTAAACCTCAGCGCAAAAATAAATAGGACATGCTGGAGGAACAGATTCATTTCCCAGAGGCTCCCCTCACTCTGGAATAGAATCCCAATTCATGTTAGACATAGCCCCTCGCTGACCCTCTTCAAGCGAAATCTGGTCGCATGGATGGGAAATCACAAATTCACCCCTGGGATCTCTTCTGTGTCCCTGCTAGACAGAGACACAGTAAACTAATCTTAAAAGGGTACCTTCTGTGACCTACTTTACAGAGGCACAGTAGGCTAATCTAATAGGGAGGCGGAAGCCAAATACACTCTGGCTAGGCTTATAAATGCCCTAGGGCAGATAGCCTAGTATCTACCTATGAACCTATGACCCTTCCTATAGCTCAGACTGATACCGTCCATTTCTACTTCACCCTTTGATGTCTTTGGACTACAGCATCAGTACTCTCTCTACTTCAGTTTATTAATTGTTTCCTATAAATTACCATCTTTCCTATTGAAGCATAAATGGGCCAGATTGATTACCCTAACTCAGGAATTCACAGACTTTATCAAAGAGACTCTCCCACAAGCCACAGGAAAATGTACCGTTGTTACCCTAGATAGGAAACATGCAACCTTCCTCACACATAGATATACCACTATGGGCTGCAGTTAACCACACAATTTTTAATGAGAAGTGAGCTGCCATTGGTTTCAGTTTACAGCAGTCTTTACTCAACACACAAACATCTTAATTTACTGACAGTTATCCTTTTGCATTACATGAAAGCTGTACAGTATATGAAGAGGTCTGTGCCTCCCTCCATATATTAAGCAATAACTTCATTAAGAAACCATGCCACATTATAATGAAATGAAAATAAAATAATTTTCCTGTACACTGTACAGTCCTCACACTATAAACTATTCAGTAAATATGCTTTATTTATAATAAGCAGTGTTTATGGTCTGTCAGATAAAGAACAAAAGCTTATGTTTCTTAAGCCCATTGCTCCATCATTTATATACCAACTGATTATTATTATGTGATTTCGGGGACTATGTAATTTCCTTTAAAGTATCTAATTAAGTATAAAGCAGAGAAATTGTGCAACGTGAGGCAATACGTCATCTACTTGGCTACCAAAAGTATTAATACATAACTAAAACAAAACGGCAAACAAAAAAGGAAGCATGCTAATGTAGCAACATTACTATAGCAGGTAGACAGTGTGTAATTAATCATGGTCTTAAACTCTTAATCTAAGTAAGCATACAGGCAGCCAAACAGCAAAAGAAACGTAGTGATTGGCTGTCATTTCACAGACAGAAAGATAGACTGGATTAGTCGGTAAAAAGAGAGATAAAAAAGAAAGGGAGCATATGTTATGAAAAAACATACATGATGATAATAATACATCATCTTGTTTTCTGTCATCATCCTACAGTGTTATTTCTCATGCATGACTTTCTAGCAGCTATGTGAAGAAGGTAATAAATTCATTTAAATCTTACGTTACTGGAAACAGTTGGGGGTTTTAATTAGGCAGGAACAGAACAGGTGTACCCCACTAGTCAGTGATTCTATTCACCTGTCAGTCATATAATGAGCAGCATCCATCTCTCATTAGCTAACATCTGTCACCTTGAACAAGTTCTCAAAGAGTTCTTTTGAACTTTGTTTAGAATTGTTTCACTGCACATGCCATGTGCTAGTGATAAACTATGTGCAACTGTTTCATGTGACAAATGCAGTGAGGACTATATTGATCTAAAGAACATAATCCTGCAGATGAAAAATGGGCAGCCTATTTCTTGCTTTCCTTATCACACAATAAAGTGAGTTGTTTTCTCAGCCTGTTTGTCACAGACTAGATGTGCTCATTTCTTGCACACATAAGAGGAGCTAGAAATGAAGCTTAAGATGCAAGCCTTTAAAAGGCAATGAGTAACACAAACCGAACTGAAATCATTTGTGTTAGAAGGTGACAGTATAAATCTTTATGCACATAGAAAAATAAAATAAAAGAATTCAGAAAACTGAATTGAAGCTATCTGACTTAGAAGGCGATATAATAAATATTTATGAGCTCAGAAAAATAAAATTAAAGAATCTGGGCATAAACATAAACATACACTGAATAAGGAAACATTTTTCCATAATGTTTAACTTCAAGTAGGAAAAATCTGCAATATTTTTAGTTGATAAATATAGATAATTAAGCTTTCTAGATCACAAATGCTGACTCAGTATTTGCACATTAAAAGTTCTCACTCATTTTCTTTGTTAGAACTATCTAAACTACAAACCATTCTACTCTGCTAAAGTGGCATAAAGTTATTGCAGCATATAACAGGAAATGTCTATGCTAATGAATAGTTAAGATAAGATTTACATGCTAATGTCTCATTGTTTGGATTAAGACTCATCCTCAAAACTTTAATTAATTAAGTCATTAAGTAAGAAAGCTGACAACAAAGCTCTCAAAATCAAGGTTGCTGGAATAAAACGAAAAATTCTAGGCTCTCCATCTATCATTTGCAACAAAGGCTCTGACAGGAGTGAGATGGGACAGATGCATAGTAACCCTTTCCATTCTAAAACTTTTTACACCCCTGTTTTAACAGTGATACACACCAGTCATAAAGCCAGTTTTGTAAAAGAAAGCCTTGGTTTACTTTACTAAAGCTATTCTAGTCAAATGGGAAGAAGCATTTCCCGTTAAAAGGTTCAGCCAGTGAGACATCACGAAACATGTCCCACCCTCTGTCAAATTGTACGATTGCTTAATGGTTGATGTTTATCTTGTATATCATTTAGTGTCTATCCAAGATGTGTACAAAATGTAAATGCAGTGCGCCTCTACCCAAATGGCAGCTAACGTTATTTCTAGTTGCTCTAGTTTCCTCTTATGCATTACTACCCTCAATATACTTGTGCACACATATTGTAATCAACAGAAGATACTTGTATTGTTTCATCAGCCCTTACAGAAAACAATAATTGTATTCTTACCCATGGGAGTTAAAGGCCAATACTTTATCCAGATGTCATACCTTGGAATTGTCAAATTATTATGAAAGGAAAAATAGACTAAACCCAAGGCTAAAACTGTTTTCTTCTACATCTGAGAACATTGCTGATATGGCATAAGACCTTATCGAGATTTGGTAAATTTAATTGGCATGCTATGTTTCTACTTTATTTATCTATTTACATTTGTTTACCAGAAATGACTAACCAGGCATGTGACCCCATTTCATTGAAGGCCTGGGGAGAAAAGCTCCAATGACAATGTTATATAGAAGTTTGATTTTGCACAATTAAAGAAAATCTTATCCAGGAGATACAGATACAATTAAATATAAATGAAATGCATACAGCAGTATAATTTTATTTGCTGTTTGTTAACCGGGCAAGTCCACAGGGCCATACAGAGCCTGTTTTCAGTGTAGGTCCAGAGAGCCAAGCTCCTCAGTACAATAAAAAGAATACTCAAGTAAATTTATGTACATTGGTAGTATATCATAATCTAACAATACTGGATTCTAGTGTTAAAAGACACATCCCGTACAATACGTAGAACAATCCCTCCTCCTTCCTCAAATGTGCTGCCGAAGGTATTGCTCTCCAATCAGTATCCTAATTAACAGATCCTTAAAAGAGTTGTATGCACACAAACTTTGGCGTTCATCCTACATTCTACCTCTTCACAAAGGAGGAAAAAACACCAATATTTCCAGTTTCCACCCCATTGCCCTACTCTCTCCAATATCAAAGATTCTAGAAAAATGTGTCCACCACCAACTTATGCCATTCTTAATTCAGAATCACCTCCTAACACTCACCCAACATGGCTTCCGCCCTGGCCACAGCACCATAACTGCCTTACTATCCTTCCTAGAAACAGTCAATCAAGCCCGAGATTCTAGACTACTAGTATCCACAGTACTGCTAGATCTCTCTAAAGCTTTTGACACCATCTCCCATAAGCACCTTCTCTATCATCTCGCCAACCTTAATCTCTCCCCTACTACTCTATCCTGGTTCTCCAGTTACCTATCAGACAGATCTCAAGCTGTCAGATGGAAGAACTCTACCTCCTCCTTCTTGCCTACACCTACGAGCATTCCCCAGGGGTCCATCCTCGGACCCATGCTTTTCAACATCTTCATTAATAACCTTCACACTGTCATCCCTGATACAACAGTTATCCAATAGGCTGATGACTCTACCTTAGTCTGTGCCGCCACTAACCTTCCTGAACTACTGACTAAAACACAAATAGCATTTTCCACTACAGAGAACTGGATGCACCAAAACCATCTCTCCCTCAACTCTAATAAATCTAAAATACTACTTTTCCCTCCCACCAGGGCTATCTCTTTTGACAAAAATGCTTTCAAAGTCCTAAGCCAAAACAACACTGCTATAGAAGTAGTGCCTTCTGCAAAACTTCTTGGCATTACCATAGACGAGCACCTTAAATTCAATATCCACATACAACAAAACATAAAGAAAACCCACCAAAAGTTAGGCATGCTCTATAGGAATAACCGCTCTCTCTCCAACTCCTCTAGGCATACCCTGGCAACTACCTACCTTCTACCTTCATTACTATTTGGAGCCCTTCTTCTAACTAATTTGTCTTCTTCCAACACCTCAAAACTTGAAATTTGCTATAATAAGATCTCTAAATTTGCCTCTAAATCCAAAACCTCAACTCACCACTGCCTTACCCTACAATCTCTGAACTGGCTAGAACTCTCTAACCGCCTATATTATCTCCAACTAACCACCGCTCACAAATTAATATTCTACCCAGATAAATGCCCAGCCTTAACAAAAATCCTTCCCCCATACATCCCAAATAGATCTCTGAGATCTGAATACCAAAACTTAATCTCCATCCACAAACCCAAACGTCCCGCTGGCCAGCTACTTCACTCTTTGTTTCTAGGTAAGAAATGGAACTCTCTCCCTCCTTCACTTAGGACTATACCTAACTCAGAATCCTTCAAGACCCAACTTTTCCTATACCTGTCATCCAAACGGAAATGTTCCTGCTTTCAACCTACATAAATTCTAGGGAATTTCCCCATTGAGCTCTCTATACTCCTTGCTCCACTCTACATTCAAGCTTTTATTTCTATTCTCCCAAAATAGACTTAGCTGACATTCAACGATTAAGCAATTTCTCACTTGACTCCTAGTATGCAAATATTGTAAATATCAGCATTGTCATTGTCAAAAAAAAAACTCAAGAAACCTCAGATTCTTACAGACAGTTGAATCATGTTGCACTGAATCGAAATACCTGTAAACTGTGTTCTCTATTATCTAACTGTGTCGTATGATGTACATTTTTATGCATTTGCATTTCCTGACTGTAAGAATTTTATACATGTATTTTACCTTTAACATAATGTAACCTTTATTGTATTGTATTGCTTATGGAGCTTTTCTCCCCAGGCCTCCACTGAAAACGGGCACTTTATGGCCCAGTGGACTTCCCCGGTAATCAAACTGAAAATAAATAAATAAAAAACAATCAACTAAAAGTATGTACATTGGTAGTATACTATTTTCCGATAATATTAGATTACAATGCTGAAAGCACATTTAGAAAATTCAAAGACTAGACAATTACTAGTGAACAGATAATTATTGCAAATGATGATTTATAGATAAAACACAGTATGGAAACTAGGGAGAGAAAATCTCATTAGAGCTTGGTATTCAAGGAGGCTGAGTGCAGGAACAGTTCCAGATGGAAGATAGGTGTGGAGAGAAGCTTTCAGTGGGCAGAAATTTTGATTGTTCTGATAGATAATGGCAGAGCATTCCAATTCTTAGCTAAAGAGTAAGAGAAGAGAAGTTGGCCAGATGGCAGGCTGGGTTTGTGAACCAGAAGAAGTTCCTGATTTACAGATCTGAGGGGCCTATTTGGGAGGTAGAAAGTGAAGATAGAACTAAGGGTTGGACAATAAGAAGGTTTAAATTTAAGTTTGTGAACAGTAGTAAGTTGCAGATAGTTGATGTAGTTTGGTAGTTCTAGCGATTTTAGAGAGTGAAGAGCAGTACAGTGATGGGAGAGGTGTTTTAAATTTGTTGTTAGTTTTGCAATTTTATTATAGCATGTTTCAAGTTTGGCTTTTAGAGTGGTTTGGAGGTTGGTAAGTAGAGGCGTGCCATACATTAGGGAAGGGAGTAGGTAGGTAGAGGCAAGTGTTTGGTAGAGGGGTTAAGGAACTGATTGTGTCTATAGAGCATTCCAAGCTTCTGAAAGGTTTATTGGATGTTTACTTGCAGGTGAATATCAAATTTTAGATGTTCATCTATGGTTACTCCCAGAAGTTTTGTGTGGCTGACAATTTCTATTGTTTTTTTTTTTTTTTTTTTTTTAGTTTGGGAGTAGATATGAAACATGGCTTTGTCCAACAGGGTTGATGTTTGGAGGTGGGGTGAAGAGCATGGTCTTGGATTTATTTGGGTTGAGGGCTTGGTGGTTTTTAAGCATCCAAGATTCAGTGGTAGAGAAAGTTGTTTGGGTTTTGAGTTGGTGTTCAGAAACTGAGTCAGCTGTGCAGAGGACGGTTGAGTCATATGCATATTGAATAAGGGCCCCATTGGGTACAGATGTGTGGAAATTGTTAATGAAGTTATTGAATAGGAGGGGACCAAGTATGGAGCCCTGAGGAACTCCAGTAGAGGTGTTAAGATAAGAAGAGATAGAGTTTTGCCATTTGACGGGCTGTTGTCGGTCTTTTAGATAGCTTGAGAACCAGTTTAGAGTGGTGGAGAAAAATCAAAAGTAAGAAAGTTTGGACAGCAGCAAACTGCGGAAAACTGTATCATATACCTCTGAAAGATCTAGGAATATGGCAGATACTACTTTCCCATTATCACAGGCTTTGTTAATAGTATCCTGGAAAGAAATAAGGGCAGATGTAGTGATGCAGCCATGTCTGAACCCATGTTGGATGGAAGACAAGAGGTGATTCTAAAGTAAATAGGGTATTAGCTGAGATTGAATGGACTTTCCAGGATTTTAGAGATGGGGAACAAGATAGCAGTAGTTTGAAAGTTGGACATATCTTTGTTTTTTCCACCTTTGTTTAGAGGAAGAATGTAGGCTTTCTTCCATAATTTGAGCACATATGATTTTTGGATGGATCTATTGATTAGGATACTAATAAGAAATCTTGTACATATAGCATACTGTAGGATTACTTTAAATTATTTCAGTTATATGGTTAAGTACAATGGACAATAAAAATGACATAAAATCAGTTACAGCAAGCACAGCGCCAAGTGGCATTAGCATGCTTTAAATACAAAGTTGGTTACCTATAAATGGCATCAGTCAGTCACAATAGGTAATGCACCAAACAGCATTTGTATGCTTATTTATGAAGTCAGTGCCAAGAATATATAGTATATTAAAAAGTAGTCTTGTTCAAGGGGTATACAGGACCATGCTCATACATCAATGAGGTATTATTCCAGATGAGATTTTGGCAGATATCTAAACCTGAGTCAATTAAAAGAGGGGATTATAATTCCATACGTTAGACATATACTTTGAGCAGATTACTTCTCCAGCAGCATTGTGAGATTTATTTACAGCAAGTGATAATTTCCCCATAGGATGCAGGAGTCTCTTTGGAAAGCAGTACTGTATGAGGTTCTATAAGGCTGGATATTTCTTTTGTTTTAAGTACATTGCAGATTACCAGTAGTTGATTGTAAGCCTTGTACTGGGATAAGTCAATATAGTTAGGTTTTTCTAAGGCAAGGAAGTGATGAGACATTTTATGAGTGATTAGCAACAAATCTAAATACTTTATTGTTGCATTGTTCTAGTATATTTTTATACTAGCATGCAATGTATTACCGTACTTATATTTTGCATTTGTTGACTGGGAAATTGCAACAAAACACAGACCATTTTCAAGGGATGTTCTTGGAGAAAACCTCCAAACGCCATACATTTTTTGTTAATAAAGTAATACAAATTAAATACATGTGAGAATAATAAACAATTTCATAGTGGTAAGATTAATAAAAATCAATCTTTACGTAAAACAAAAAAATTAGTATGCATGAAAGTAGGCCATATTTATAAAATAAAACTGCAACAAAAGAAAAGTAGAAAATGGAATCTAGATATTAGTGGAACAGCTGATGTAGCAATTAATGAAGGAAATTTCCTGCTCCTGCTTACCTGCAGATTGGTTTTGCGAGTGCTTTGTACAAGATGGGTTCAGCCCACTATGTTCGCCCTTGCTACGCTCGGGATCACTCCGCTGCTCTACCCTTCCCCATTCCCTCCCTCCCCTGTTCTCATTTCCTTTATTCTTTACCCTTCCACACCACACCCCCTATAGCCCCACCCCACTATTCACCACCTCCAATCTCTCTCCTCCTTGTTATCAACCTGGCACCACCCCTACAACCACCTGTATTCTCTACTCATTAAGCCACATCCTTACTTGCACATACTCTAATCATAATCTACTACTATCTTTACCCATTAAGCAGCCAGTTTAATTTACTTTCATCTCCCTATGACATACTGTCACTACCTCACTCCCTGCAAATCACCATGTATCACCACTCCCTCCTACTAGCACTGCTAACTACATCCATCCTTACTATCCTATACAACCTCTCATCTTATAATTTTCCCCCAAATCCCAACTTCCTCTCTCCCACCTCTCCCTATCTACCACTCTTCCCTCAACTCCTTCATTCTTTCTTAAACCCACCACTCTACACTGTATTTAAACCCTACCTGCAAACACAAATCATAGCTCATTTAAGCCAACCCTCCCTAAAGGAAAAATCAAATACTTTCTATTTTGTATCATTAAGCCTCAACCAATCCCTTCTCTCCTCTCCATTTTACTCACAGGTGACTTATATCCCAACCCTGGCATAGTTCTACCCTCATCCCCTGATGTTACTCTCATGTAAACCACCACTCCCCACTCTCATATCCCACAAAATCAGATCTCCTTTTACTCCAGCAACCTGAGAATCCTAGTAAACAAAACTGCTGAATTCCATTCTTGGATCTCACAGCACTCTCCTAACATCATAACCCTTAGTGAGACTTGGCTAACACCTCACTTCACAGATAAAAACATCCTCCCCCCAGCTATAACATCCCAAGACTAGATTGCACCAAGAAAAAATGTGGTGGTGTTGCTATCTTGTACACTAGAAACCTCACATTAACCCCTCTAATATCCTTCTTCCCTCCAGACTCTCCTGCAAAATTTATTTTGGCCAACTGTAAAATTAATCCCCACACCTCACTTAACATTGCTGCAATCTACATCCCACCTTGCAACAACATTACAGTATTGGAAAGTAGTATTTTTTTCTCTATCCTCTGACCTCCACAATGTGACTATAATCATGGGAGATGTCAACACCACCTGGTCAACACTCCCCACCATATCCCCCTCCACCCCCATTAACTTACATGGTTTCACCCAACTAGTAACTACACCTACTTATGCCACTAAATCCACTTCCAACTCTGCTATACTAGACTGTATCCTAGTATCACATCCCCAAAAATATCACTTCCTTGAAACCCTACCTGACACCCTCAGTGACCACTCCCCAACCAAAGTCTTCCATTTTACTCAACACATACTCAAACCCACACAATCAAAGCATGCTGCAAACTAAAAAACGTTGAGCCTAATGAACTAAGCAGTTAACTCTCTACTATCAATTGGATCCTTCTCAGCCAGTTACCCCTTGATGAATCTGTCACAGAATTTAATAAAATATTCCTTAACATTCTCAACTCCCTTGCCCCCATATGCAATGTCAGAATAAAATCTGCCGTATCCCCTCCCCTTGGCTAAATCCCTTCACCCCCTCCCTAATGGCCCAGAGGAACAAACACTGGAAACTCTGGACCAAAACTAAACTGCCCATTCACCTCCAACAATATAGACACCTTTGTAACCTTATTAAGAATGCAATTAACAAGGACAAGAGAAACTACTACTCTAATTCCCCCCAAACACATCTACATAACCCAAAGAAATTATGGCATACAATTAATCAAATCCTTCATCCAGGTAACCAATCCACTCTCCACCCAAGTCCCACAATCACTCCCCTCCAAACCGCTACTAACCTTAACTCCTACTTAATTGACTCCATTAGCAAACTTATCAACCAGCCAAATTCCATCTCCACTCCCCACCATCCCTCCTACTCCCTCTAGCACCTCCTCATCTTTTTCCTTAAAAACTGTATCCAACAGATACATCAAATCTCTGCTCCTTAAGCTCAAACCTTGCTCTCCCTCCATATATGGTCTCCCTCCACTCTTTCTCCAGCTAGCTGCCATCTCCCTAACCCTACCCAGCTCTATTCTCATCAACCGATCTATTACTGAAGCTACTGTTCCAGCCATTTGGAAAAAGTTTTACACTTTTTCCATCCACAAAGGAGGCAACTCCACCAAACTGTCCAACTATAGCCCCATAGCAATCCTATCACCCCTCTCTATGATCTAAAATGTGTACACAATCAAATCCTACAATACCTTACATAAGAAAACCTAATCACCCCCAAACAACATGGCTTCCTCCCTGGTCATAGTACTACCACTGCTCTCATCTCCTTCATAAACACCATCTCTCAAGCTAGAGACCAGAATAAACAAGTCTCCTCTCTCTTTCTTGACCTCTCAAAGGCATTTGACACCATCTCCCACCCCCTCCTCTTACTCAAACTCTCTCAATTAAACCTGTCCACTGCCACAATCTCCTGGTTCTCCAGTTATCTCAGCAATCATTTCCAGTCTGTCTACTGGAGCTCAGCAACCTCCCCTGAACATCCTATACAGATGGAAGTACCCCAAGAGTCAATTCTAGGATTACTGTTATTTAATATTTTTACTAATCAATTATCTACCTCTACCCCACAGTCATCACTGATGCAGTATGCAGATGACTCCACTGTCATCTCCATAGCTGATACCCTACCTGAGCTCCACACTATAACTCAGGACTCCTTTTTGTCTATTGAAAACTAGCTAAACCAAAACTATCTTATCTTAAATCCAAAGAAGACCAAACTCTTACTCTTTGTACCAAAAACTATGACTCACCTAAAACCATCCTTTTCCATCACCTCCCACAATAACACACCCATCTCAGTAGAAAACCACACCAAACTCCTTGGGGTCATTATTGATGATCAGCTAAAATTTGGCCAGCATGTTCTAAGTATCATAAAGAAAACCCATCAAAAACTTGGTCTTTTTTATAGAAACAAAAATGTTCTCTATAATACTGCAAGAATTTCTGTATCACATGCCTACCTACTACCAACCTTTCTCTATGGCTCTCAGATACACACCAATTTACAGACCTCACTTATTTCTAAACTAGAATCAACTTATAACAAAGTAGCTACATTTATGTCTGAACTACCATACTCCTGTCATCACTGCCTGTCACTCAAAAAAATGAAATGGTTAGAATTCCCCCATAACCTATTCCTCCCTCATCTTCACATAAATCATTCTGTCCTATACCAGCCAACCATCTGCCCCAGCCTTGCATCCATCATCTCCTCCTATACCCCAGCAAGAACACTTTGGGGCTCTGACCAACATCTTTTATCCATTCACAAACCCAAGTTCAATATATGAAAAAACCTTTATAGCAGCTACCCGGCTGAAAACTGGAACAGACTACCACTTGATATCCAAAACATCAGACCCAAACTCCAATTCAGAAAGGCAGTAAAACAGTCAATTAAGCAGAAATAAACTATGTCAATGTTATCCCCCCCTGACTGAACCATCTCATAGGCCTCCCATCTCTCTCTTTTCTCCTTACTGCAGTGAAACCCCAAACTTCCTCTTATCTGTCTTCTGTTCAACTCTGCAAGCCTTCTTACCTACTCTCTGCCTCTAACCTCAATCTTATAAAATCATTTTATACTACCATCTCTTCTACCACTCTCAGCTAGAATAATTTATACTGATGTATAGCCTTTAACAGTAGAATACTAAGCTTCAAAACCCATACTTACCTACTCCTTACTACACAACAACTACTGTTCAATGGCCTGTAACTTTTATCTGAATTATCTTCTCTATACTGTTGCACTGTACCATAAAATGTGCCGATATGTATAAACTAATTACCATTCATGTTAACTTGCTTTTGTATACATGTACTTACATGTACTGTATGTATTAATGTATCTATTGTATGTTTGTATTAACTGTGGAGCTTTTCTCCTCAGGTCTTCACTGAAAAAGGGCTCTGTCCCATTTGAACCAACCCAGCCAACAAATATCAAATAAATAAAATAAATAAATAATATCTAGATGATGACACAGTTGCATATCTGTTTGAAAACTAGATGCCTATGAGTTCTGATATAAAAGTTATTTTATAGCTACTAAGTAAGTTGACAGTGGAGGGGAACTGCACAATTTGGAAACAGATACACAGAAGTTCAAGTAACCAGTTATAGGAATATGCAGATCTGTTTGACATATCACATGCTTGGAGAATTTACACACAATTTGAAGAAGTAATCATTGGCTGGAAATTGGTTGAGGAAAGGAATGTCTGTGTATGCAGTTCTCAAATGAATAATGGACAGGTATTTATTGAATGCAAGCAAGCAAGCAAAACTTTTATAAAGGAGACAAGTAAAGGAGGGTATAAAACAGCTGATTTCATGTGTAGGTGAGATTTTTGTTCACTTTCAAGAAATATTCTTGTCTATGATTCTCTCAGCCCAAGACTCAAGAGCCAAACCAAAGGTGCAATGTGATCAACTGTATTGAACAATTCCTGCAAACAACTGAATAAAATACTAAACTAGCATTCTATATGTGAGAAGGGATCAGCCCAATAAAACATACAAACACAGCAGGCAGTATTACTTCTATACATGTAGGTCTGTTTCTTGTTTCCTACTTCCTCATCTCTATTTCATTTTTAGCTCCATTCTCAACAATCTTTCTCCCTCCCATACTGCTTATCCATTTACAATCGCAACCCTCCCTAATAGTACCTGTCTATTCTTTTTCTTTTCCCAAATAAACCCTCATTTCTTCATATTTTGACTGTATCATTATACTCTAGGCTTTAATACTCCTCTCTTCCTTACATTCCGGAATCATTACCAGGACAACTTAATGCTCTTCTGTTATAGAAAGTACTTCTCTCCTTACGTATCCTATTCCAGCTTTCAGACTCCACCATCACTGACTCTCCTGCTGTCCTGTAACTTCTTGTTTCCTTCCTCATTGCTATTTCCCCACCACCTGACATCTATAAAATACAGATTTCTGTACTTAATTATGCTACTCTTCAGCTCATCCTGTATTTTTCTCTCTCCTCCTACCCTGCCATCTTTCGTCCTACCATAACTCAGTAATATCCCGCAACATCTCCCCAACTCTGTCCTAACTGTCTAATCATAATTCCTCTTTCACTCTTCACGCATTGCAGCAAACCTATATAATATTGCCTCTCAAGTTTATTTCACATATAGGCTTATTAATTGCACTTCAACTCAAACCAAAACAAAATTAAGTGCAAGAATCCTCTGCAAAAAACAGGTATGCATAATTCCCCAATATACTGAAATCCTTATAGGAGGAGATATACACTCTAATCCTGGCCTCACCTATCACAGGGAACACAAAGGTGATTCTGTTCCACACACTTCTGTAACCAAAAAACAGCCAGTCCCCGACCCTGATGATCTAATATGTGTTGCAATAAATGTTGGCAGTACAAGAAATAAAACTGCTGAACTACATACTTGGATTAACCAACATAAGCCTGATGTTCTCGCTGTAACTGAAACCTGGTTTAAACCCAATATAAACGACTCAGAAGTTATAGCTCCTGGTTATAATATCATCCAAAATGTATAAAGAGGAAGGGTGGTGGTATTGCTTTAATATTTCCCAGTGCCTACCACATTTACCCTTACAGCAAACCAACACAAAAATTCAGTTTAGCAGAGCTTCTTATTGCTTTCCTCAAAATAAACTATTATAAAAATATGCATTACTGTCCTTTATATCAAAATATTACTAGGTTATGTGAATGTCAATTGGTTGCTCATAAATCCTCACTCCCCTACATCTAGCACAAACTTATGTGGTTTCACGCAACTAATTAATAGTCCTGCACATTATAGAAGACATCAAATTCTCTATTAGACTGGATCCCAGTATCAGACCCTAGCAAAGGCTTCACCACAGGTACAATGTCAGACTCTCTCACTGATCATCTCCCAGTCTATATGACTAGGCATCTCACCCATCCAGTTAAATAGCATATTTAGGAAACAGCAAGTAATCTTTCTATGTTTAACCAATGAATGTTCATTACTACACTATCATCTATTAACTGGAACTTTCGAAAAATCCTCCTCTTAGACAATGCTGTAAATGAATTCAATACAACTTTTCTAAATATCCTAAATAGCCTTGCACTTCATAGAAAGAAGAGACTGAAAACAAATAATGCAATTTGGGTATCAAAAAGAGAAGAATGCTAATGCAGGATAGAGAAAAACCATGGGAAGAATGGCCAAAATATAAAACACCTCAACATCTTGAACACTTTAGAATGCTTTGCAATCATACTAAAAGCAAATAAATGCAGGCAAAAAATATACTATAATAACTTCCAGAATAATATCAAACACAATACTGAATAATTTTGGACATCCATTAAAATAAATCTTACATCCAGGCCAAAAATTCAACCCATACCCCTATCCTGATACCTCACCACTCGAAATTGCAATATAGTTCAACTCTTTTTTTTATAGACAGTATAGCACCTATAATTAAGGATTCCTCAATGTCTAGTCCCAA
The DNA here is from genome assembly GCF_019279795.1 of Protopterus annectens. Lineage (NCBI taxonomy): Eukaryota > Metazoa > Chordata > Ceratodontiformes > Protopteridae > Protopterus > Protopterus annectens. The sequence goes on along the minus strand of NC_056733.1, from coordinate 1,576,406,678 downwards.
CCCTGCCCAACAGCCATATATCACCACATCCACTATCACCTTCAAACCTGTGCCCACATCTTATATAAAACTACTCTTAAACAAACTTAAACCATGCTCTTCTTCAGCTGATGACCTTCCAAGTGAGTACCTAAAAATGCAGCTAGTAGCATAGCCTATCCTGCCTCAATCCTTATAAATTGGTCAGTCAAGGAATCCCACATTCTCTCTCTCTGGAAAAAGTCATATTTTATCCCTCTGCACAAATAAAGAAATTCAACAGACATTAATATATTTACACCCATAGCAATCTTGTCTCCCATCACCAAAACACTTGAAAATGTATTCAAAAACAATTGCTAGACTATCTCCTCCAGGAAGAACTCCTGTCCCCTACACAACATGACTTCTGTCCTTCCAGTAGTACTACCACTGCCCTTCTAACCTTTATAAATGCTGTTAATAAAGCTAGAGGTACTGGAAAACTAGTCTCTTCCTTATTTCTAGACTTGTCTAAAGCTTTCAGTGCAGTTTGTCACAGCACACTTCTACTTCAAATGTCCTCACTAGGTCTCTCTCAGTCCACCCTTCTCTGTTTCAAAAGCTACCTGTTCAAAAGGTATCAGTCAGTAAAGTGGCACACCATGATCTCTCCTTATTTCTCAGTCACCACCAGTGTACCACAAGGCTCTATCCTGGGTCCCCTCCTCTTTATTTTCACCAACACCGTCTACACTTCCACACAACAGGCCACACTAGTGCAATATGCAGATGATTCCACTCTCATTTGCACATCTGAAAACATGGTACACTTCCAAAAAAATACTCAAGAAGCTTTAACAGTCAATGCAGCATGGCTTCATAACTCACAACTCATCCTCAATCCAAAAAAGACCAGACTATTACTTTTTTTCCCTGAATCCCTCTCTCATGAAAAAATGAAATTTAAAGTCCTCTCTCTTGATAATACATCCACTGAAGTCACTTTTCATAGCAAACTTTTTCTCATGAAAAAATGAAATTTAAAGTCCTCTCTCTTGATAATACAACCATTGAAGTAACTTCTTATAGCAAACTAAAAGGAATGATAGTGGATGATAATCTTACATTTGCCCTGGATATACAAAATTGCATAAGAAAAACTCATTAAAAATGAGGGGTGTTTAACAAAGCCAAAAACGTTCTCACCAATGAAACTAAAACTATACTTGCTACGACTTATCTCCTTCCTGCTTTTCCTTATGGTGCTCCCATCCATACTAACCTCCAGGCTTCACAAAAATTAAAACTTGAACAATGCTATAACAAAGTTGCTAAATTTGCAGCACATATCCCTTTCAGAAACCACCACTGTACAGCACTGAAATGCCTAAACTGGTTAGAACTGCCATATCAACTAACGTATCTACAACGTCTTACCACCTATAAAATTATCCAGCATCCATCTGCCTGTTCAGCACTAAAAAAAAAAAAAAACATTCTACACATTTTCCAAGTTGGTCATTGAAATCTAGTGAACAAAAACTCCCGTCTTTCTACAAATTTAGCTGTTGGGCATTGTCTATACTCATACAAAGATGCTAAGGCCTGCAACTCCTTACCTATATCCATAAGATATACCTTCCATCCCATCTTTCAAAACCACAATAAAAGACTTCCTAGCTAAACTCTGGGTCTGTTCCTGCTTAAAACTAGGATAAACTATATCCCTTATTGTGAATAAGAACCAACTTACTCTCCCTTCATCATTTACTTCCTTACTGCTATCTAATTCTCTTCCCTGACTTTCTCTCTAAATATACCATAATCCCATTTTTTCCTCCCTTCATATTGCGATTCCTGTCTGTATTAGACTAACTTACTTTTATTTTCTTTACAAACTGTCTAAAATGCATCTAAATATTAAATGATTGTCATATACCTTCTATCAATTCTTAACCAGTATTGTTATATCATGTCTAATTTGTTATAATTATTTAAGCAGCAGATGTGTTGTTGTATTTTTGAAGATTATAAAATTATTGCTCTTAAAATGTTATGTCATAATTTGGAGCTTTTCTCCCTGGGCCTCCCCTAAAATGAGCTTCTACCAAGTTAGAATTTCCCAGTAATCAAATGTCAATAAATCAATAAATAAATGTACAGCAAGCTCACCTGAAACACTTCATACTGCAGGTGTGTTTTCTCCACTCACCTAAAACACTCACCACATTTGGCAGAGTAGGCAGAGTAACTTTCAGCTACTTACGTTCTTGAACCAATATGAGATCTGGACATGTTATAATACTGCTCTCTTACTTCCTTCTTCATACCCAGGAAAGGGAACAAGGCAATGGCTACGGCCATCTAATTCCTCTACTGCTACAAATAGTCATGCCAACAAATATGATTACTGGAGAGAGGCAAGAGGCGATCAGTAAAAGTCCACGCCAAGAGGCCAGAATTGACTGCTCTCATCTCTTAAATGCTCCTTCCTATCCTTTTCTCTATCCTACCACCTCATATCTATCCCCATAACACATTCCTGAATTCCACAGTCCTCATTAACCTTCCTTACAATCCATCTACTTTACCCTTTGCCCTTTGCTTTTAGGCAGGTGTTTGCAAATAAAAATATCTGCCTAAAGACAAACCTAAGAGATCTATGAACCCCTCAGCCTGCGACACAAAAAACACACCAAAACTGCAATGTGATCAATTTTATTGAAGAATTCTTGCAAACAGATCAATGAAATATTAAACTGGCAGTCTATTTGTGGAAAGCAACCACCCCAATAAAGCATATGCAAACACAGCTCATCAGCAATATTCCACACTGTAGGCACATTTACACCACTTCTCTACAATACTCATTTCACAACACTCGGTAATATAACCTTCAACCACTGACTTTCTTGAACCAATATAATTTCCAGGCAGCATTACCATACCAGTCTCTCCTGCTTCTGTCTTCTTACCCAGGAAAAGGAATAGGGAACTGGCAGTCTCTAGCTCAGAGAACTAAGTTCTCTACTGCCCATCAGGCTGACTCCATGGCAGTCTGTTCCCCACTACCTCTTTTGCTCCAAACCACCTAAACTTTAATTCAAGTAAGGCTAGCAACAACATCGTTAAGCAAAAGTGATATGTGCAAAATGAAAAGATTAAGACCCACATCACTCAAATGTAGTCCACCCCCACAATACTATGCCAGGTGCTGATTGCTGAAATCTCAGTGCACTAAAACCAAAACTCCTACTAAAGATACATGTCTAGATAAGCTACAATTTACAAAATGCCTTCCCACATCAACAGCTGCTATATTATCTGTCTCTCTCCAAAACAGCCTCTCTATGATAACCAACCAGATAATTAGTATATCAGGAAACCTTTGCTCCAAAATTAACAGATCATTAACGATCTATGACAACAGTTTACACTTAGGATCATTACCTGCCTAAATGAACAACAATAATAGAACAAAGCACATTAAATATAAGTCATCCATCACAGACAAAAGGTAAGAGCACTGCAGTCCTCTGATGCTTCTCCAATGAGCATCCTCTGCTTGGGGTCAAGACCTAGAAAACTGCAACCAGGCCTCACAGCAGCTTGTTTTGCTGTCAAATTAATATATGAATGCCCTACAATAAGTAGCAGTCACTGCCCAGAAAAACAAAATAAACTACATAACTGACTCCTTGTACAAACAACCAGTTATCTTATTTAAGATCTATATGCATTAGACACCCATCTACCTTTCCTGTTAATAAAATTGGTAAACTTACCTTCATATTCTAAGTCTGACACCCTGCCGATCTGAAAGGAATGCAATGAATACTTATTAGCAGTAATCCCTTGACTACAGAGAGCTGACATCAATACTATCTCAAAGTGTCCCACTGAAATCATAATCCCGATTTGTGTCAAAAGACCAGTGATCTCCTATTAACCCCTGATAGCCTATGCCATTCCTTACGACAGTGCACTGGACACAATAAAATCTCATTGTCATGGGATAAGGCCTGTTGTCCTTTACTTACCTGATTGGTTTTAGGATGACTTATCTGATTTAACACAGCATCTTCAGTCACATGTACATCAACCCACTACAAGTGATCAACCATCTCAATAACCCAAAACATACCAATATAGAAGAACACTGATGATATTCCCCATAGTCTGCTTTATTCAGTGACAATGACACATCATATAAACACCCTCAGAATTAGCCTTAACAATTTCTTACCTCTTGGCAACTGCTCATCAATAGCCAGATCCCTCAGTTTTTTCCAACATTTGACTATCCTTAAGACCAACCAGTGTTTACAGCTTATCCTGCAGCAATCTAAACAAGATGTTCTCCACATTTACCACTTTTTTCACAAAACCCAGAAAATCTTTGCTAGACCTTTGTGCTTATTCTTAGTCAGCAGTATGCCCAAATTCTCATACATACCTAAAAAACAGATGGCACCCACCTTTTTACCATTGCCCATGAGGAACAAATCATCCACATAATGTGCCACCCACCACACAGGAATGTCCTACTCCCACATTCACTGCAGAGCTCAGCTAAACTTTTCAAAAGTAGCACACACTACTGCGTAACCCAAAGGCATCACTTTGTCAAAGTAAAACATCCCTTGCATGGTCATACATAACTTACACATCTTGTTCCCTGAAGGCAACTATATGCCACTCAGAATGATTTTATTTTCAAGAGAAGATTTCAAATGGATGGAAGGAAACGTGTTTAAGATTTACTACAATGGAGATATGTAAGAAAAGAGAGAAGTTATGAATTGTGGTGTGAACTGGGGGGGGGGGTGAACTGCATTAAGACTGCTTCTTCTCATGTCTCATGATTTGGACTGCAGACATTAAATTAGACATAATGCTTTACCTGTGTTTAATGAATGAGAAATGCTTTACTAAGCCAGATTTGAATTCTTAAAATTAAGAGTATATTCTACTTGGAAATTTTTTTTTGTTTTGTTTTCTTTATCTTTTGTGGCATTTTGTATAGATTATTCCTTTCTTATGATTATTTAGATTTATGGCATTATTGCTTTGATAATATGATTTCAAGGTATGAGTTTTTTTTTTTATCTTTTGTTCTTTATTGTCTGCTAGATGCCGCACTGTCAAGAAAGAAAATTTAGTAAGACATTAACATACCCCAGGATTCAATAAAATCCGTGTAGACTCAGTGAAGAACCTACACAGAATGTACCCATGTGCATGGGCATGGTTCCTCCTTGGCAGCGTGCCATACATATTAATTATGGCATGCTGCCAAGGGAGAGCCATATAACAAGGATTTTGAATTCATGTAAGCAACATTGTAAAGGCTGTGTCGTACTACTTGTGGACTGTCCAGAAAACCTCTGGAGAGTTAATAAGCACCGCACAATACCTGTTGACCTATTAACCTGGACTGAAAGGTGATCAACAGATATTACTTCAAGAAACTGCAGTTTTATTTTTTTTATGTCCGTGTGCTTGTTTGCGTGGTATGGCGAGTTACGCAGCTATGCCTAGTTTTGCTCAGATATACAGTAGACATCTACTAGACATCCAAAAATAGAAACTGGATGTATTAAATTTTATTTTTTTTCCCCATGTGCTTGTTTGTGGGATGTGGTGCACTGCTTAGCTATGCTTACCTGTGTTGATATATACAGCAGACATTTGCTAGACATCTAAAAATAGAAACTGGATGTATTCGATTGTAGTTCTGCGGTGCTTAGCAATGCACAAACCTGTGCAGTGAAGCTGCACTATGTTTACAGGCACCTGTGCAGCATATGTGAAGATATATGAGTTCCTGACACTATCCCAGTGGCTAGATAGGTTGACTCATGACCTACAGTGTAGTAGGTCCCTGATTCAAGTCCTGAGCAGTCATACTTTTTGTATTTATTTCTGTGAAAATGTGTCAGGTGACTGAAACATCAGTTTAGTTTAAAAATAAAAAAAAATGTTCCATTTAGAAAAGCTGTGCAATGATAAGCAGCACTTAAACATGGTCAACAGTCTATTCCTATTTGCGGGTTGCTAAGCTGCGCTTACTCATAGCTAGTGCGAGTTTGTGTGACGCTAAGCGAAGTGGCACTTTTTTGAAAGTTACAGCATGACGTCTAAAGGCAGGAATGAAGCCTGTTTAATGGCAAACAGGCAGGAATTTCACATCATTTATTAGAGTTCTAACTTGGCTGCCAATATGCCTGGTGCTGCTGGAGAAGGAGTGCGCTTTTGTCTGCACAAGTTGGGAATGCAGGAGTCCAGAGTGTTTGTTGGACTCCTGGTTATGAATTAGGAACCCTGGCTGCTGCAGGGTGACTAACAGGGCTTAGAGTGTAAGTCAGAGGCCTGAGATCAGTTGGCCAGGGAACTTACCACTGCTACTGGTGTCCCCTGCACTGGTGAGCAGTGTCATCACCACTGCAATGACCTGAAGCATAGAAAGAGGGGAACCTTGGACACCTAGTTCCAATAGGCTCGGACTAGGCAAACTCCACAGATATGTAGGTATGTTTGCCAGTAATTTAGAAATTTACAAGCTGAATCTAAACAAAGCTGGTATGCATAATGATTTGTTTTTCTTCCCACAGCTGCTGAAGGGAGAGCTCGCAGTGACCAATCCCATGCAGGGCCACCTGACCAGGATGAGGCAATTGTGTGGTAAGCAGGAAACATCACATTAATAACTTATTACATAATGTGATTATACAATAAATTACTTACAGATTTTGCAGTCTTAACAGTCAGGTATGACATACCTGGGACATCCTACATCTTTATTAATCTGTCACTGCCTACCTGAACTGATAAAGTAAGTTAAAGCAAGAAAGCATGCAGTAATGTGTAGTATAGTAAGCATGCAGTAATGTGTAGTATAGCTTCCAAAAGATCAGTTAATGTTGGGGTCTACCCAGATTAAGAGTCACTGCTCCTGTCTGGTCTGAAATGTGCTGTAGGTTGCACTCAATAAATGAATAAGGTATATGGGGTTAGTTAACAGAAGTCCTACACAGCTGTCCATGGTCTACATGCCAGTGTTGAAACAACATTAATCAATACATTTTAAAGGTTGATGCTGTTTTGATAACTACTGTTTTCAAATAAAGTGTTCACTATGGGTCTATATTAGATAATCAAAAGTTTGACACTCATATGGTCAACACCATATGATCGAAATTTCAGAAGTCTGAATATCTATTAAAAATAAATAAAGTACACAAAACACCTACCTGAAGCTTTTAAGCAGAGGGGAAGCCCCCCTGCACACCCCACGTGGGGGGGGGGGCTGCACCAACACCCCCCGCTCTTTAAATATACCAACTCTGAGATCGCACTACAGTGCAGAAAAGGGAAATCTTCCATTACGGAGATCTCCGTTACAACATTCAAAAATTCAAAAATCCGATCATATGGTGTTGACCATATGAGATTTAGAATTTTGAATGTTGAACATTCACTATAGACCATTCGCTATTATTGTATTCGCTGCATGTGTGTTCTAATCTGACACCAGTCAAGTGTTACATGTAACTCAATAAAGAACACAGCAAAAAAGTCAGAAAAAATGTAGTGCAATACCTAGAGTACGGTTTGAGCCTGCAGTCTGCTCTTTTTGTCTGAAATAATGCTGTTTATTTCACTTGGTCACTGAACATGGTATATGGCTAAGTTAACTGAAGTCCTGGACAGCTATCCATGTGTCTAAATGCCATATGTTAAAAAACATTGTCAATAAAGTTTAAAAGAAGATTATGCTTTGATAAATAATCTTTTCAAATAAGTGTTCATTATTCCTGAATTTACTGCATGTGTGTTATAATCCAACTCCATTCAACTGTTACATATTAACTAATAAATAATGCAGCAACTTTTTTTTGTTGTTGTTGTGTCTTTCGGCTTTTCAAGGTTAGGGGTCGCCACAGCGGAACTCCGGTCCACTAAGGATTGGTAGTTGATTTTTACGTGCCGAGTTACCAGCCCTGATGCACAACCATCAACGAAGGTATGCCCATTCACGCATGTCTCCACAAAAGACGCTCTAGCGAGAACATATTTCACAAATAAATGTAGTGCAATACCCAGATTAAATGTTAAGCTTCTGTTCTGATAATTTTCCCCGAAATATGCTGTAGATAGCACTTAGTAAATGAACGGGGTATACAGTTAGGTTAACAAACATCCTAAACAGCCATACATGTGCGTAACCGCTGGATTTCATGTGACATTAAACATTACAGTGTAAAAGGAGATGGTGCTTTGATAAGTGATGTTTTCAAATAAAGTGTTCTTTATTCATGTGGTCAGTACATTTGGTTTCCAATTTGATAAGACACACAGCTATGCATGTATATAAATGTATGATTTCACACAAAATGTTGCAATAAAAGTCTTAAAAGAGATGGTGTTTTGAGAATTCATTATATCCAAATAAAGTGTGCATTATTCCTGTTGTCATTACTTATGGGTTCTAATCCCATGGTAGCCAAATGACAAATGACCAGCTATTAAAGTATAATTAGTGTACACAAACACACCTCTCAACTCTCACGATTTTTCCAGAATGTAATCATTACTGCCCCATATGTCTGGTTCTTGATTAGCAGATACATGACATTACTTGGAATACAATTTATTGGCAAATCCATTATCAGAACACCTTGCTACTAATGTGTGAGCACACTATAACAATGTTCCCTGTAGTTGTGCCTTTGTACCACCATTTGGAAAGGCTTGGCCCATAATGTCCCATGCTAACAGGTTCAGAGCTATGTACATGCAACATAATCTGTACACCATTTGCAGTCACTGTACTCACAACTGAAAACTTAGATATGTAGAAGTATGTAGTAGTAGCCTGTGTAGTAAAATTACCTGTGAAGTTACTAATGTTTTTTTTTTCTCTTTCACCCCACCCCTTCTCTTATTTAATTTATTCATTTATATTTATTACTATAATTTGATATTAATATATTATTTGTAACTAACTCTTATGTTGGCCTTATGTATAATTTCATCTTGCACTGCTATTAATATACTTTCATTTTTCATTATATTTCTTTTGATTAATCTTTTTTATCTTCTGTTCTGTTAATGCTAAAATTTGTTTCTGCTGCAGTTTTTGTTGTTTTTTCCATTTGTTTTGTTATGTTTATTTTTACCTTATGTTTATATTTAATTTACTACAGCATGACAGGGTATGCCGGTTCCAGGTGATCCCCCTACTGTGGCTCCCTCGGATGTGGCACTGGGGTCCAGCACACTGATTTGCAGCTTGGTGGCACCCCTCTGCTGCCCCAGCACTACCTGGGCCTTAGGGTAGTTCTGCCCCACCGGCTGGGGTTGGTCCCCTCTCTGGAAGTGGAAGTAGAGGGGGTGATTATGTCACCCATACTAAACTGCCAGGCATGATGTGTGGTCTGCTGGGCCAAACTCCTGGTGCACACCTATGCCAGATGGAGAGCATGCTGTCCATCCTGCTGGGGCATCATCACCCCAGTTGCTTGTGTTGGCCACTGCCTCCACAGGAGCAGTGAAGGTACAGTGCTGACAGTCCCATGGGTGAAGACTTGAGTCACACTGCTACCATGTTTGACATCCATGGGACTGGGATTCCACAACACCTTCCCCAACCAAGGTGTTTGCCCCCATCTTTTGTCACACATCAATCCTGTCTGCTGTGCTGTCTTGTCTGTTGGCAAAAGCTTCCTCACCTTTCCAACGTACCTCCCTCACACTTACCTATGTCCCTTCTCCAACATTCCACTCTCAACTTAAAAAAAAGAAAAATGGGGACCTGCTCCAAAAAAAAAAAATATATATATATATATATATATATATATATATATATATATATATATATATATATATATGTATAAAGTCCTACAAATAGCTCTACATTTTACACGTGTCCACTAGACACACTTAATTTTGTCCAATTGGCTTGACAACACATTTATGTAGTCCTCACCCCTTTCACTGGAGGTGACAGTCCAAATTCATCTAAAAAATCTGTTAACGTGAACAGTTGTTGCTGTACAAGAAATGGATATCTATGGTTCTTTCCTACACTCTTCCTGCACATACCTACTTGCCTTTCACTGTGTTTTCCCCCCTGCTTGCACCCCATTTTAGCACTGTCCTATATCCCCATTTTTCATTTATTTAAAGATTTTTTTGTATGACACTGCATGACGTGCAGCGTTGCTAAACTCAGCTAAATGGCACTATATTGATATATGTGTGTGAAATAATAATCATGTTCAAAATGTACAACTGTGCCCTATTTCATAGCCAGGACCACTGCACCTGCAGAGCAGTGCATTAACTCACCAATCCACACAGCTGTGAACTAACTGAGGTGGTTTAAGCAAAACATACCAATTGCCAAGTTATCATCATTAAATGTGTTTAAGCAGGGATCTGCATAGCGGCACGTCATGCAAATTTGTTTAAACAGTAATGGAAAAAAATTTGAGTGTAATTTGGAATCTGGTACAGGAATATATCACCAAAAAGCAAGGCACAGAATAATGTATATAAGTGAGGTATCCAACAGCAGCTAACTGCACTTCTATCTGCAACCTGCTAAATCATTAATGGCAAAATAGGTGCTTAACTGGGACTCTGGTGATGAAATACATCCCTATAAAGACATGCACATAATAATGGATACAAATATGGTATGTAGCAGCCTGTAAGTGTGCAATTATATGTTGAAAAATACACTAACTCTAATAGTGAGTCAGTAGCTTAGTCTGTTAAATGCTTTGAAAACATTCGTTTTTGCTACACATGTTCCTGGGTTCAAATCCAGTGGTGTGCAGCATTTAAAATACATGTATGTGTACATCACCATTGTGAATTCTGGCATGAATAACTGTGTCATCAACTGTTTATCCATCCAATGTATTTCACATGGAATGGCTGCTATTCAATAATGGAAGTCAAATGCCTGCAGATAGGAACACAGTTGTCATATTCCTATTGCATCACTAGAAAGTGCATAGAGTGTCAGTTCACACATTACTGTGCATTCACAGAGGATTTTAAGTTATGTAATACAAAGGAGGCCTAGTAATATCACACTGCAGGACACAATCATTTGCTACTGATATTACAAAAAAGCACAGGTGCACAAGTAACATATTTATTAATTTATTTATTTTTATTTTACATTTGTTAACTGGGAAAGTTTGACTGGATATAGGTCAATTTTCAGCTAAGGCTTGGGGAGAAAAGCTCCAGACATACATAAAAAGTATAAATATAGTGAATTATTACACAATGGACATTTGTTCAACAATGTATACACACATGTTCAAGATTTTCTAAAACACACACAGGAAATAGTTGGAAATTATTAACTGAATAGGAAATAGTTGGACATTACTAACTGATGAGGGAGACCACATGCACATACATGGTTGAGTCAAGATATCATCCTACCTTTAGTACTTTCCCGTAGGTAATAGTAATTCCTAGAACTATGCAATAGAGTCAAAAAGCTAATAAAACAGGACAAATTCCAATACTACCAGTCTGCCCTAGACTCCTCACAACACAGGCCCAAACAATTCTGGTCCTCCATAAACTCCATCCTCCACCCAGGTAAAGTCAGTACCCCTCCTCCTAACATCCCTCACTCCTCAGAAAATATTGCTACCTCATTCAACACACACTTCACCCAAACCATACTATCACTAGCTAAACAACACAACCCCCTCCCCTCCAACCCACACCTTCGATTAGTGATCTCCCCACTGCCTTCTCTTTTTCTCCTGTACCTACCTCCAACATAAAAAAACTCTTAACTAAACTTAAACCCACCAGATTCGCAGCAGACAACCTCCCAAGTGAATACCTACAAATCGCAGCTGATGCTCTGGCCTACCCAGTATCCATCTTGATTAACCGATCTCTGTCAGAAAGTTACGTTCCCACACTGTGGAAAGTATCACATATAATTCCCCTACACAAAGGCGGACCCTCCACAGAACTAACCAATTACCGCCCCATAGCTATTCTCTCTCCACTCTCCAAAATACTAGAAAGATGCATACACTCTCAGGTCTCAGACTACCTCCTTACTAACAACCTCCTTTCCAGTTCTCAGCATGGTTTCCGACCAAACCATAGCACCACCACTGCCTTACTCTCCTTTACTAACACTGTCCTTCAGCATACAAACAATGGCTATCTCTCCTCTGCTACTTTCCTAGACCTATCTAAAGCATTTGACATGGTCCCACACAAACAACTTATCTCTGTCCTCAATAACCTATCCTTCTCACAATCAGTCACCAACTGGTTTCAGAGTTACCTGTCTGACCGCCAACAATCCGTTGTATGGCATAATGACATATCTCCCCAACTACATGTCTCCATAGGGGTTCCCCAAGGATCCATCCTTGGACCCCTACTCTTCTGTGTTTACACCAATAATCTAGCCTCTGCCACCAAACATGGCACACTCATACAATACGCAGATGACTCAACCATCATCTGTTCAGCCCAGTCCCTACCAAAACTGCAAAAAGTCACACAGGAAGCCTTTTCCTCTGTTGAAACATGGTTATCCAATGCCCAATTAATACTCAACCCAAACAAAACTAAACTACTCATCTTACAACCCACTAAACATACTCAAAACAACTCTCAAGACAACACCACTATATACCCAACTGAACACACCAAATTGCTAGGAGTGGAAATAGACAATAAACTAAAATTTGACATTCACATATCCATGACCATAAAAAAAGTCCACAAAAAACTAGGAGCGTTATACAGAAATAAGCAATTTCTCACCAAAGCAAGAAAGATTTTAATAGCAAATTCCCACCTTATCTCCACCCTACTTTATGCCTCTCCAATATATACCAACCTAAGGCAATGTGATCTAAACAAGCTAGAGACCTGCTACAACAAAATCACCAAATTTGCCACAGGGGCATCCTACCGTAGTCACCACTGTCTCTCACTTGCTGAACTGGGCTGGCTTGAACTCCCTCACCTCCTTCAGTGGTATCAACTCTCACTCGCCCACAGACTAGTAAACCATCCATTAATGTCCCATCCCTCCAGAATCTACTCCAACCCTTTCGCACCACCAGACCACTAAGATCCAGCAACAAAAATCACTTGGAGATCACTAAAGCCTATAACTCTGCTGGTGAAGCACTATTCTCTTGCGCCATAGCCAAATTATGGAACTCACTCCCACCCACAATTACCTCCGTACCATCATGCACCCACTTCTAAACTTTACTAAAAGCACACCTAAAAACATGCTGGCTATGCCCTTGCAACTCCCACTCTAATATCATCCACCCCATCCAACCACTACCTTTCTTTCCACTCCACTAACTACCTTGATTATAGCAAGCTCAGATGCTCATAAGCCTAGTACTTATTATACAGCAGGAACTTCTCATTGTAACATTTGTTAATGTCTGTTATGTACTTCACAGATAAATATTCTAGTTGTCTACTGATGTACTATGTTTTTCATCTGTAAATATGTTGTAAGTACTTGCTATGTTAAATTGTTACTCACTATGTAATCCAATGTAACTACTGTCTGTTTATTTTAACTGTGGAGCTTTTCTCCCTGAGCCTCCGCTGAAAATTGACCTTCGTTCAGTCGGACACTCCCGGTCAACAAATTTAAATAAATAAATAAATAAAGGTAAGAGACATATACTCAGTTTTCTAAACAGTTACAAAATCAGAGTAATACAATGGAAGTTTTTTCCTGTAATAAGGTTTTCATTTATAGTTGATATTTGAGTGGGGGTTAGTCAGAGTTTGTACAGGGACAAAGCCAATGCATTTTTAGGTGTTTTTTAAGAGATATTTTTAATTGGGTTAAGGAAGGAACCGTAGTAAGTTTTGCAGGAAGTAATTTCCAGATTTTACCAGCAGAGTTGAGAAATAATGATTCACCAGCTGAATTGTTGGATTTAACAGTTTGTACTAGGGTTCTGTTGGAAGAGCAGTGTTTTTAGGTTACTGTAGGGAGTGATAATATTTTTCAATATGGGTGTACTGTCTGGTTAATAGAGAACTTTGTAAACAACTATAAATTGGTTATACTGAAGTCGGTAGTGTAGTTCTAGCCAGTCTAGCGATTTAAGGTTTTGACAGTGATGGGTTCTATAATCTGATCCTGTGTCAAATCTGGCAATATTATTGTAGCAGCTAGTAAATTTATTGAGGCCTGATTTGCTTAGGTTTGCGAAGATGGGTGAGGCATAAAGAAGGGTTGATAGCAAATGTGTATAGGCAATCACAGTCCTAGCAGATGGGGTTAGGAATTGTTAAATCTTGTATAAAGAGCCTAGTTTCGTATTAACTGTTTTAATCATTTTGTCGACGTGAGCATCAAACTTAAGGTTGTTGTCGATGATTACTCCTAGTAGTTTAGTACAAGGTTCTGGGGAAATTATGGTACCATCGTTAGATGTTATGGTGCGAGATGGTAAGGGGACCTTGTGAGTGGGGGTGAAGAGTAACAGCTTGGTTTTATTTGGGTTTAATAGTAGACAGCGACCATTGAGCCAGTTCTCTACTTTGTTGAAAGTGTTTTGGGATAAATATTGTAAGTCTGTGGGGGAGGTGGCATTGCAGATTAGGGTCGAGTCATCTGCATACTGAATACATGTTGCATCTGGGACGACTTTGTGCAGATCATTAATGAAGATGGAGAATAGGAGGGGACTTAATATAGATCTCTGGGGGACTCCAAGGGTGATTGGTAAAAGGGAAGATAGGTTATCTTTCCATAGTACAGCTTGTTGTCTGCCACTTAGATAAGAAAGAAACCAATTGCTTGGTTATCTATGGAGAGTGTTTTTAGTGTCTCTAAGAGTAGCTGGTGGTTTACCATGTCAAATGCCTTGGAAAGTTCTAGGAAGAGGGCTAAAGAGAGCTTGTTGTTATTATGGTTTTGATTTATTGTGTGAGAGAAGGGCTGAGGTTGTACTATGGCAAGGTGTCAATCTATGCTGGGAGTGGGCTAGGAGATTGTTCTGATTAAGATAGGCCAGAAATTGTTTATGGATACATTTTTCCATTATTTTACCCAAGGGTGACAGGATGGCTATAGGCCTGTAATTTGAGAGTTCAGTGGAATGTCCACCTTTATAGAGAAGAATAATGTGGGAGATTTTCCAGATGGAGGGGATATAAGCTTCAAAAATAGTTCTACTGATTAATATTGAAATGGGGTATGATATTTCATTAGCGCCTTTTTGGAGATACTCTGCGGGTAGTAGGTCTGCTGAAGGGGTGGTGGGTTTCAGTTTCTTAAGTAGGGACCTAATAAAAGATTTTGGAACTGGGTCAAACTTGAAGGGGGTGTGATTATTGGGTGCAGGATTGGTAGAACTTGGGGTATTGGGATTATGCATATAAATTTGGAGGTCGTGCTAGCAACAAAGATTACCAGCACACATGTTCTAGATGACTACCATAACATAACTCATGGCTTGGCAGCTGTCCAAATGGTTGACATAATGGTAAACGTACCTCATATGTTGATCAAGGACACATCAAACATGTTGCCTTTTACTCTGTAAATTATACCTTTGGTTAACATACTTACCTTAAACACATACATCAATATCCTGTGGGATGGGTTCCCTCAATCAGGCTCTGACTGTACACCATGGCTGCCACTTGTCGCACCTTTACTCATAAGTGTTGTTGTCCTCCACATAGCTCCTTCAATAGATACACAGGATTGCCTGATTACACTGCAGATCAGCTGTGTATTCTTCAATTAGCAGTCCTGAACCACAGATTGGTTCAGCGGCAATCACCTGCCAATAAGAGCCATCTTAACAAGGCAAACTCCTAGCTAGGGAAACCATTGTGTATGAGAGTCACTTTCTATGGTGAACTTGTTGTCACAACATGTATATATCTGGATCTTTCAAAAGAGGAGTGTTGTATTCCATCAGGTATGTATCCATTTTGTTTTCAACATGATGCATATGTTTTAATATACTTAGTAGAATAGGGATTACATCAGTAAGCCTTTCTTAGAACTGTACAGGTGACATGCCATTGATCTGCAGCTGTGTAACAACTACCCAGGATGTAGACTATAACAAGGGTTTAATGCTATCTGTTAACTAGGGACACAGGTCTCCTGGATACTGCCTTCATTGGCAGTTGTAATACTACACAGCTATTTTTTGGCATTATACTATATACATATGTTAGGGAGGGCTTTCCTGCTATGAGCCACACTACACGTGGACTCTTGTGTTGGGTGTCTGATCATATGTGAATAACTGTCATGGCACAAGCAGGTGTAGGTCACTATTGCCACTATCCTAGTTGTTTCCACGCCCTTTGTAGGAATGGCACATTGTTGCAGATGAGATGTGTAATCAAGCAGGGAATACTGATAGCCTTCCTTAATTGCTGTATCTGTACATACTGTACATCCATGTATGTGATGGTGATGTGTTCTACTTTTTATGTATTTCAGGTGATAACATGCACACCAGACATTACCCACCTTTCACTGAGGTGGAAAACGACCTCATAACTGAGTCATTATGACAACACTATCAAGTTCTGCTGTCCAGAGGGAGGGGAAATAGACAGGAGCGACAAGCCTTGTGGGATGAACTGGTCCATAACATAAACACATCAGAATCACACATATGAGCAGGTGTGACACTGTGCTACAGACATAATCCACTTGGCACACAGAAGGGCAGGGGATGTGGCCAAGGATCATCAGATCACTGGTGGTAGGCCTGCAATGGAAAAACCTCTGACAGCATCTGAGGAATTCCTGGTGAACCATGTAACACAGAATAGCTCCTAGGCTTCCATAACACCATATGTCATGGATGTAGGTATCACCATTTCCACCCAAGAGAAGCATCCAGGTATGTTTAGTTGAATCAACATCAGAATACTGTAGCATGTAGTGTGTTAGACTGTAGATAGTTGGGTGTCACATGTTTTATGAGGTGGGGGGAAGTAGGTTACCTCCAATTTTAAGCTCATGCAAAGATTGTGACCCACATATCTGTTATTATATCAACTACTGTAACCAGGGGATATTTGGACATACAGCCAGTGTTATACTGTAACATGTGGTGCTGTTTACATTACCTCTCCCTCAATTGTTTTTCGGGACCATCATAAGTAGGAAGAAGCCATGCCCTTGCTGCTGGTAAGCACAAGACATTTTTGTCACAGATATAGATTTACCTCAAGGTATTAACTAAAGAGTCATCCCAGGCCTGCTGGCTGGATACATGTACTGTCTGCATGATTGAAAAATGTGAAGATATGTTCTGACTGTACACACTGTAGTTTTACCTATGACTTGTAGGTGTGACCGCAGTGATTGATCTCACAGTATTGACAGGGCTTATCAGATGGCCATACTTGTAAACTGGTCAGAGTTCTGCAGAATGTCAGCAGTGTACATAACTTATGTATTGCTCATGACAATCCAGTTTAAAGAGCTGTTATTCTGAAATATTTACAAATGTGAGTTAGAAATTATTGACCTCAAGTCCTACAATCTCAGATTGTTGGTTGTAGAAATCTGTAATAGTGACAGCAGTGTATACAGCTTAACATATACTGAAACATAGCACTGCAGAGCATACTAGTGCAGGTATTAATGTGATGCTTTCCTCTTTATATCACGGGTGACCTGGGAGGTTGGTCATTGTCCCTTTCACAACCTGAAGTCAGTGTCTCTTCTGACTCTGATGTTGATGGTACCCAAAGTGAGGCACAGCTTGGGTTTGCAGGCACTGAATCTGTCACAGAGTTTTACATCCCTCGTCCACCCTATTTATCATCGTACACAGTCAGTATGCCTATGTCTATGCCTAGCCAGTCCCCTAAGGCCACATATATTGGACAGTTGGAGGGTGGAGATATTGAATAGAAAAGTGTGGCTACTGTGGCTGCAGTGAGTGTCGACAATGTCCATAGCCAAACAGTTGGCGAGGCTCCACACAGGCTGATTGATAGGGGTGCTCATAGGAGGTCTGCTGTCCCACCACCACATGCTGCAGGTGTCTCATCACATGTCACTCAGCATATATTTAGGGCCATCATGGAGGCACAGCCATGTTCCAAAAGGAACTCCAGATGAATGCTAAGGGTTAGGGATACAACACAGTCTGACATCCATGACTGCCACCACTGCATTGCTGATACCCTGGATCAATTGATTGATGCAGTGGAAAGACATTGGTCTGAAACAGATTGGGCAATATCTGCCTTGGAATGCACAGTGTCTGTGATGCAATGTCTGGTTGAAGCTGAGCATCAGAGTCATGGATGCAGGTCAGCAACTACAACTGCTGAGAGTCCATGTGGCCTTGCATAATCACACTCCCATAGTGGCAGTAAATCCAGCGCTCTAGAGGGGAGTATGCTGTCCATGCCAAGACATGGCAGGCCATGGGCTCATGGTCCTGGATTGTCCCATGGAGGACATGGTCCCTGCAGACACCGGTCACCCTCAGGTAGTAGCCTGGCATCTGTCCTTGGGCATGGAGATTCCAGTGCAACTCTTGGCAGAGCCAGTTCTCATGCTCATGGGCAGAGATGATGAACTTTCAGCTCTACCATGCATGACTAAAAGCTGTCCAACATACTTTATGTAGTGCTAGCACTGAATCTGGCTGTGTTCACGCAGACACTCACACACCACAGTCAGGTCACCTACAGATGCAAATACCACATTTATATGGTACATCTTGCCTGCTCCCCTTTCTGCCTCACACACATGCTTGCCAACCTATTGGGTCAGCCTAGGCCTCCTAAACCCCAATACAACACCCTGCGCAAGTGATGATACCTGTGCCACATCCCTGTCATCATTGTTATTGATACAGGGAAATGAAGCTACATGTCTGATGCACAACGTGACTATCTAAATTAATATGTATATGTTTCATCCATTGTTGCCTTTGCCATGCTACTTGTACTGATCAGTCACATGGTTTGAATACTGCCATTGTAATGTGTAAACCACGTTATGGTGTGTATGTTACGTTGGATGCTGTTGTAATGGCTGTGTAGTCACACAATGAAAGGCATCTCATGGAACTGTTTGCATTTCATTTTCAGGATTGTGTAGGGCACATCTATGGGTTCACATGTACAATAAACCCATCAATGTCAGAGCACAAGATGGAATGACAGCACGGAAGAAAAATGTCATCAGAAAGGTGAAACAGTATAGTTGCATGGCTCCATGGGTTCATAGGCTAACAAAAACAAGAGCATCTTTCATCCTAGCCTTGCATCCCTAAACTCTGACAAGGTCTGATACCCTTGATAAGTGTAAGCAAGGTTTTGGGAGTTGACACTTTGACAAGCTGGGGCGTTAGGGCGGAATTGTGCTTCACATGCATTGGGAGCCTGTTACATATTGGGTGCAGTGTCTGGGCTACATACCCGTCTGTTCAGCATATCTTGTTTATGCCACAGTCAATGTGTAGGTGAGGTAAATTCTCATGCTAGTCTTTTCTTGGCTATGCAGGAGGTACACAGTGGGGTCTGACACCTCCCTGCATGGCAGGCATACACCTCCCTTCCAAAGCATATCAGAGACAGAATACACAGTTATGGGCTTGATGTGGTCTGCATAGGACGTGTTATGTACACTGTTTATTGGTTTACTGTGGATCCTCTGTGAAATTTGTCAGATATGCCTGGTTACTTACATACCAAAGGTGGCATTGCACTCAATGATAGGTGAATGCTAATTACAATGAAACAATGACTTTCTTGGATGTACATGCCTTACCATTTTTTTATAGGTTGCACAACATTAACTGCATCCCCAAATATTATCAACTGTATCACTATCTATGTCTCCATAAGTCCCTGACTACTGAGTCAACTGTTGGAGGTGTGCAGTCAGTACATTAGTTACCAAGGGTGGATGACTTCCCAAAGGGTAGCATTGTGCATCCCTTGGCATTTACTGTTAGTCCATGACTCTGACAAAAACTGAATGTCTGTGTCAGCACATCCTGGATAACTGCTGAGTCAGTGTGGGATTCAATGACAGCCCCGTTTGGTATGTACCTCTCAAGACATCTGCAACAACTGCAAAGGCCGCAGAAATACCTCAGTAAAAGAATCACAGGCCTAACCGCCTTAAAAACTCCATCTATACTCTGTCGCATATTGTCTACTCAGAGGCGATCTCTGCTTACATACAAGGCCATGTCAAACCCAGAGCTGTTGGACATGCTACACTTAAAGAAATCCCAATCCCTCAGAGCCACACGCTCCAGGGATCTAAACCTTGTCATCACAATAAACAAAACATGCTGGAGGGATAGGTTCCTGACGCAGAGACTCCCCAGACTCTGGAATAGATTGCCCATACATGTCAAGCAGAGTGCCTCTTTGGCCCTCTTCAAAAGGAATCTTGATGATTGGATGGGAGAAAGGAAATTCACCCCAGGGATCACATCAGTTGCCCTGCTAGACAGGGGTCCAGGGAAGTAAATAGTGTGGGAAGAAATAGCCAGGGAATTGTTATGGCTAGACTTGTATAGGCCCTAGGGCTGATAGCCTAGTACCAACCTATGAACCTATGAACCTTTGAACTAATTTGCAATATTCTGCAAATTTAGTCAGTCAGAGGTCAATGACAGTGGCATGACTGCAGAAAAGTAAATGCCTCGAAGGAGCACATCCTACCCCACCCAAACCCATATCACACATACCTACATGTGTGGAGGACTTTACCAGACACATAAGTAAATACCAGACACCTCAGAAACCCAAACATAAGCTTGCTACACATAATCATACCTCTGTAGAACACAGTACACATAATAGCTCGCACACCACTGTATCACTGGTGAAAACACAAAATTAAACATATTACTCATAGATGATTACATCATGAGACACACTGATGTGCCTCTCACCAGGCTACATACAGGAAAGGTCACATTTAGCTTTCTGTGAGGTGCCAGAATATCCAAAACGACAATAGTTGAGTAAACACCTTTATAAGACAACAAAGCTTTCAGGTTAAAAAACCCTTCTTCAATGTATTACAACAGGTATAGATATATACATAAAAGACCTGCAGCCATCATCACATGATCATTGTCAGTGTAAAAACATTTTACCAACATTCAAGAGTAATAATAACATTTCTGGCTATTAATTATAATTAATCAAACATACCTCTAGTTTACTACATATAACATATAATAATAATTAAAATTAATTTAATCTAGTTTGCTGTATTTTATTTAAAATAGGTTTTAAAGATACTGCAGCATTCAAACCTGATAATCTAACTATCCAGTTGTATTCCCTAAGGTCCAACAGGTTGGATAGGTCACCTCCCCTGGGTGATGCTACAACACAATCTAAGACTTGAAACTTAAAATGGTGCTCACTACCTCTAGACACAATATGTTTAAACAGTGCATTATTCTCATTACAATGTCTAATATTAGATTTCTTGTGGTTTTGCCCACATAGAAAGATGGGCACATTTGACATGTTGCCAAGTAAACCACATTACTAGTTATACAGGTAGCATGACCATAAAATCTATATTCTTTTCCTGACACAGGATGTTTAAACTTATCCATCTGAGAAGAATCACTGCTTCTAAGTATATCATTACAACTATTGCAGTTATAGCAGGGATATGTACCTTGTTTTATAATTGTTTTTTCACTGGATTTTCTAATGTTAAAATCTTTATAACCAAGTATATTTTTCAAAGTTCGCATGTTTCTATAACTAAAATAAGGTCTATCACCAACTATTGATTTTATGTCATCTTGTGCTAATAGTACTTTCCAATACTTAAATAATATTTTTCTAATATTATCTGACATTGAGTTCAATGAGGTGATGAGCCTCAATTTATTAGTAGTCGGTATAGTCACCTGTTCCTAGGTTTAGGTACATTATTAAAAATAGGTTCATATAATTCTTCTCTATTAGTTATTATATATTCTTTATCCACTGTTCTTAAATTCTTCCGTGGCTTCATCCAATTGTTTTGAAAAAGTATCATATCTTGAATTTAATCTACTAACTCTAGCCATTTGGGCGAGGTGCATGCATGCTACTTGCATGTAGGTACCTGCCAGAAGTATTGATCTCATTATTATGTTTCCTAATTACTACATCCAAAAAGTTTATACATGTGTCTGATGCTTCTATTTTAAACTTTAAATAATTGGTAGTATTATTCAAAAAGGAAACATAGTCTAAAAGATCTACTAGACTTCCTTTCCAAAGAAGGAAGCAGTCATCCACAAATCTCTGGTAGAATATCACATTGTCATTTACAAATTGCTCACCATTGCCTATATATTCCTTCTCCCATTGATAGAGTAAATATGTGTTGTTATCAAATAAAAATATATTGTTTCTCAACACTAGATCCAATAACATGCATATGTTTTCTACATATCTAGTTGTATATTTAGAGCTTTGTGTTAACAAACTTCTAATGGAATCTATCCCAAGATCATGTGGAATGACCGTGAACAGTGATGTAATGTCCATAACTACCATATAAACATCATTAATACTACACACTGTAGCCTTCATTCCTATGTGACATAATTTCAATTTTTCTAAAAAATCTACCGTATCTTTGATTACTGTCTTACACATAGTTAGTAACGGTTGTAGTTGCTTTTGTAGGTATAAAGATATGGGTTCCGTGATCCAGCCTTTGCCGGATACTATGGGCCTCATGGGTGGTTTATCTATAGATTTGTGTACCTTCGGGACTCCATATAATTGTGGAATTATGGGACACAAAACCATAAAGAAATGGAATAAATCTAATGTTATGTCACTTGACAGTTGAAGCTCATAGATGCACATATTCACATAGCTTATACATTTCTTAACATCAAAAGCTGTTATCTGTTTAAAAGCAGATTGATCTCCCAGCAACAACATAACCGACTGTTTGTACATGCTTTCATCCATAATAACTATGGCACCACGCCAGAATACACCATATCACACATGTACTCAAGTCTGTCACCATCAGGTACTGTTATGACTATGCCATACTCTCTGTTGGTGTGTACAACTTGAGATATACCACTCTGACTGTATGCAGAGACATGACTGGGCTGACAAACTATGTGTCTCAGGCAGGTATGCCCTTGGCCTTGATCTGCATTTTACCATCACCTAGGATGATGCCACCATACAAACAGAAAATAATTGATGTCAATAATTGCCGTAGTGTGTGGTGTCAATGTAAGGAGATTCACTATATGTCAGCCTGGGATTACCTGCTCAATAAACCTCAATGCTTTACCAGAGATGGTCTTCATCTGTCACCCCTGGGATCTTGGCAACTGGCCAAGGCTGTTGCCACCCCCTATACAGCATCTTCTAGGTGGTGTCATAAGGAAACACTTTTCACTGAGAAACCCCCATCTGCAAACAGCATCACAGTCATGCTGCTAAATGCTAGGAATGTCACCACTAATCTCCACTCAGTGGAAGCTGTCCCTACCTTGGAAGATGCAGACGTTTGTGCAGTCAGAGACACCTGGGTCAAGGCAATAAAGAGCACCACAGCCATACCAGGCTACACCTCCTTCCACATGTTCAGACCTCAAACTTACCTTCCACACGTTCAGACCTCAAACTTAAATTGTGCAAAGTAATGGAGGTGGTGTATCCATATTCATTAAGGAGAGATTATCACATTCAGATTGGTTAGACAGTATGATTGCCTGGATAAACCTCAGGTGATATTGACTGCTTGTAGGGCACCTAATCAAGCCAATGCCAGGTACAGGAGCAACTCCATGAATCAGGACACCCACTGTGCTTAAATGGATCTACTTGAGTCTATCAAGACACATCAAAACAAGATGGATTTGGTTGACTTTAACTACCCACCATCTGGGTAGATTACTCATGCTCAGACTCACTTGTCACAGATTGGTTGACTTCCTTAACTAAATTGCCCTGGACCAGTGGGTTGACATCCACACAAGGGGAGACAACATAATGGATTGGGTGCTTACCAATATGGGTGACCACAGAACATGCTCCACTGTGAGGTCCTCCCAGGTAAACTCTGACCACAAATTGGTGTCATTCAAAAAAGTATCACACCTGATGGATCTATATCACATAGTCAAAGCTTTAGGTAATCAAATACCTAAAGCTTGACACCTAAACAGCGAAAGCTGTAAATCGCGACTGGCCACTTTCACAAATTTGTTTTCATAGGGAAAAAATTTGCTTGCCCATTAGCAGGAATCTGCCCTTTTATCCACTGTAAAGCAATCTTGGAGTTGGTATATTTAGTTAAGGGGGGTGTGGATGGCACAGCCCCCCACATGGGGTTTGAAAGTTTTTTTTATTTTGGTTCGGCCAAGCACATTTTTTCCCTATGAAAAAATTTGCGGATGTAGCAGTTCGCAGTTTACAGCTTAAGATGTTTAGGAGTCGAGCTTTAGGTATTTGATTACCTAAAGCTTTGATAATATAATATAGACCCCCACCTGACACCCCTCTCCAAAGCATATAAAGTAATAAAGTTCAATAAAGCAGATTATAACCTACTATGGGATTGTATAAATAGCTTGACTGTACCACCCCTCTCAGATGGAACTGGCAACTATGCCAAGCTCTACACCAATGCTTTATACAAGCACATGTACAACTGCATTGACTAGCTGGTACCTGACAAGGGCAAACCAAGCTCCTAATGGCACAGCAAACCTGCCTGGTGGACAACTGCCATTAGCAGGCTTTACTTGATATATGCTATAACAGTATAGCTAAAGTTGCTACTGGCTGTCCACATCATGAACACCACTGTTACCCCTTAAAATACTATCTTGGCTAGATCTACCACAGCTATTATCATACAATCAACTAATCATGGCACCAAACTATTATATCAGGCTTAAGGTTAAGGTGTTTGCCTTACAAACACAAGGTGCAGGGTTTGAGTCTGACCAGGGAAAATTGGCTATGCAAGGGCAGTTAGCCTAGTACTAACCTATGAACAACCAGTTCACTTTACCTACCTATGAACCTATATTAGCACTCTTCAAGAAAAATCTTGATGTGTGGATGGGAAATAGGAAATACACCCCAGGGATCACTTCTGTGTCTCTGCTCGACAGTGGCACAGGAAAATAACTTTATTGGGTGTCGTAAGCCAGGAAACCTTGTTGGCTAGGCTTATGTAAGCCCTTGGGCTGATAGCCTAGTACCTACCAATGAACCTATGAACCTATAAATCACTACCACAAGTGAGCAAATCAACCAATACTGCTTTGTAGCAAAAGTTTGGAATTCTCTTCCTGTTACTATTAGAACTACTATCAATGTTAAAGATTCCCTAAAAAGTTTCCTTAATGACTCATGGCTCTGTACATGTAATAGTCCAGGCTAAGTGGCTGTAGAACTGCTTGCTTTTACTATTCTAGCTCTTTCCAACTAATTGCTATATTCAAACGTTCTTAAGTTGTTATATTTAACTGAATTATTACTTTAAAGAAGCTGTACTTATTGTATCTCTCAGTTTGTACAGCGTATCTCTTAATTTGTCTTTTGAATTATGTATTGTCTGAAAAATGTTATTGATTATGCTGTAAAATTGCTGTAATAGTATCTATTTGTACTTTTAAGCTGCACGTGGAGCTTTTCTCCCTGGGCCTCCGCTAAAAATGGGTTTTACATCCAGTTGGACTTTCCCATTTACCAAAAATAAATAAATAAATAAATAAATAAAAGTAGACATTGGTGTCTCAAATCAGGATGAAGGGAGCCCACCTAAAATGCTGACACTCCCTCATCAGCTTAAACAAGCAAATAATTGTTGTTGTGAAGTCCTGCAAAACAAAGTATGGGGTTAAATTAGCCTCTTCTACAAAGCACAATCACAAGGCATTATGCAATTACATGTGTAATGTAAAAGGAAAGGCCCACATAGTTGCCAAACGTATACTTAATCATACCACATATAATGAGCCTGTAGGCATAGCTAACCTGTAAACCAACAGGTTCTGTGACAACTGCACTTGCCTGTCCCCACCTCACGTACCCCATGACATCCCTACAACCTGTCCCATACCTTGCATCACTAAAGAGCAGGTACTAAATGTCCTCTTTAAGGTGACAAACACACCATCTCTTGCACCTGCTAACATAGCAGGCTACGTCCTACATGGTATCCAACATGGATTACCAACAACATTGAAAATGCTTTGCAATCATAGTATACCTACTGGCTGCATCCCATTTGACTGGAAATTGGCTACTGTTATCCCCATGCACAGAGGTGGTGCATCCACTGACCACAGGAAATACAGACCAATCCATATCCATAAGGCCATGGGGCAACTCATCATGGAGCATATCAACAAAGAGATACGCAATCTAAAAACACTTGCCTTATGCTGCTTGGATCTGTGATAGGGAGATCATGCCTGTTAAACCTGGTGGACATGTATGAGGCAGTTACCAATGACCTGTATGAGGGTACATCTGTCCATACAACCACCTGGACTTAGCCAAGCCATTTGACACTATCCCCAACTCAGGCATTGTAAACAAATGCACCCAGCTAGCCATCAATAGTAACATTATTAGAGGAGTCACTAACTGGGTCACTGATAACACTGATACAGTCAGAATAGGGTATCCACCTCCAATAACAGAGCTTTAACCATTGGTGTTCCACAGGGTTTAGTCCTGGGTCTTCTAATGTTTGGAGTCCATGTTTTCAACATGCAAACACAAGCTAAATGTCTGTGACTGACAAGGTTTACTGATGCCTGCAAACTGGGAGCAGTCATAGACTCTCCAAATTGCATCAACATCCTACAATAGGGTCATGCATAACTAAATGATTGTTCTCACAATCATGGCATTAAACTCCATACAAATATATGCACTATCATTCCTTTCAGTACCAGCAATGTTCCTGCTACATAGCACATCAATAGCAACACCTTAAGTATATACTCAGTGGTGACTGACCTGGGCACACAGGTTTACACCTACCTTACTTTAGATCACCATGTCTCCACAATGATAAGAAGGGCATTATATCTTGCTCATGTCATAAATGTGTGCACCATCAGCTGAATATGAATTAGTTATAACCTCCATGTACTCTTCCTGAATCAGGCCAATATGTGAGTGCAATGGCCATTTTGTTATGTATATTTCCAAGCACCAGTGGCAATTGCATTGACCACAAAGGTTCTTTACAAGGCAAATTCAAGTCTTCTGCATCTGCCCTATGGGGATCATCTGAAATCACTGTAACTTTAGTCTGTGTCGTACAGACTACTCAGAAGTGATCTCTGCCTTGTATATGAGGTAATCTGTGACTCTGCTTTATTGGTAATTCTGCATATCTGTAAGTCAAATGGTACATGGATTACTCACTCTAAGGACTTTAACCTGGTATGTGACATCAGTAAAACATGCTGGAGGGAGAGATATGTTTACCAGGGTTTAACAAACATTTGCAACAGACTGTAATGTAATGTCAAACTGCGCACCTCATTGAACCTCTTCAGATGCAATCAATATGACTGGATGGGTGACCATAAGTTCACTTCAGGGGTTCTGCCTGTATCTCCCTTGGACAGGGACAATAGGTGCTGATCGTGTAAATATGGGTAAGAACTTGGCTAGGATTATAATGGGCCATACAGCCATTAACCTAGTAAACTCCAATGATTCTATGATCCCATAGGCTGATGTAAAATGCTCTGACATCCACACACACCAAACTGGCTACAGTGAGAATGATATCACTGCAAATAAATGTTTAGAGGACATTGCAGAACACACACACACACACACACACACACACACACACACACACACAAGTTCACTACAATGAGAGTAAAATGTCTACCTATCCTGTTTTACGCACTACAGATCACAGTGCGTAAAGCACACACCATACCTCAAGTCTGACATCAACATCTCATTAGGTACTCTTATGCAATATGAAATAAGCAGGCCTTGTGGAGAACAGAAATTTTGAAGCCTGCATCACCTGCTACAGCCAAAATAGTGCAAATCCCTACCTCTTTCTAAGTGAGTGTGGTAACCATATTTGTTTTGCATAGAAATGCACATGCACACACAGCAAGTGCTCTGGAGTGAGATTAGACCCCCTACCTATCTAGTCTTACATATTATAGATCAGAATACTTAATACACATCCTACAGATTGTCTGACATTAAGGTGGCTGCTGGTAGTCCTATTGTAAATGATGCAGGCCTTGTGTAAGACATGAGTTTGGAGGCCTGCATCACCTGCAAGGGCCAAAATGTGCACATCCATTGCAGTTTAGAAGTCAGTGGGTAATTCACATGCACACCAAGTTGGCTAGAGTGACATTAGAACCCCTACCTATCTAGTCTTACACCTACAGATCACAGTACTTAACTCATGCCACAGCTTAAGTCTGCTTTATAAATGACTGCAGGTGAACTACTTGCCTAGGACATATACAAGGCCTGTGTTGAAAAGTGTGTGGGGCATGCAGAGTGACATTGCTTCTTACTGTCATCTGCATCAAGTAGCCAAGCAGTCAGACTATGTGGTAATAGTAGCCATTTTGACCATATGTGTCTGTTTGCATTTGCACGGGCAAGCCTGTGGCCAAAAACAATTTGCCATGTCAATGCATAAGTACACAACATTATTCATCACACAACTTGTTCACTTGCAGATGTATGTGTGGTGACATTCAGCAAACATAGAAGGTTGTAAGTAAGTAAATTATCTACTACTGAACCCTTACTTTTGGTCCTTTGTCCAACATCATGTATGTGTCATAGTGCAGCTTGAATCACTACAGTCTGGGTATGTAGGGTAATGCAGACACACACACACACACACACACACACACACACACATATATATATATATATATATATATATATATATATATATATATATATGAGCACTACAGAATCCTGAAAGCCCGAAAATCCTAAAGATCAAAATCCTGAGACCAAAATCCTGAAAGAAAGATCAAAATCCTGAAAACTCAAAATCCTAAAAACACACAGGATAGCAACACTTACTATAATCCAGCACAAGTACATACAGAAACAAATAAAACACAAATCAAATTACTCTTCTCCAAGTATAAGCAGGGGGCAAGCACCCCTGCACCCACACCCTCTGCTACTTAAATATATCAACTCCAAGATTGCACTTACTGTACTGAAGTGCAATCTCAGAGTTGTTATATTTAATTAGCCCCCCCTGCGTATAATTGAAGGCTAATATGTTTCTGTATAGACTTGTGCTGGAATATAGTAAGTGTTGGTATCCTGTGTGTTTTCAGGATTTTGGTCTCTGGATTTTGGTATTCAGGATTTTGGGCTTTCAGGATTCTGTAGCGCTTATATATATATATATATCATAAAAAATAAAAACACAAAAATTGTACCACACAACAACATACAAAACTGTAACCTAAACAATAACCCTAACCACCGACCCAATCAGACACCTACCAACCCTGCACACTCCTAACCACTCAAAACACCTAAACCCCTAAAACTCACACACTCCTCCTAATCCACACCCTCACCTACCTCACACCCCAACCCAAACCTAACAACCTCAACACTACACCACAACACCTACCACCACCGACACACTCACCCTACTCCTGCACTCTTAACCCACTTTACTAATGCTCCAAAACAAGCCACCCATCCACCCACGCACACTCACTCAACCCCGCATTCTAACCCCCACACACACTACCTACTACTACACTGCTCTCCTCCACTTCCACACCTTACCTCACCGAACCCTATGTACCCTAACAAAGCCTAAACTACACCTTTAACAACAACATACGCACACTTGCTAACCCTAAAAAACCCCCTAACATAACACCCTAAACCCCAACCAACCACTTTCTAACCCTACTAACTCACTTAACCTAAACTCTACACCTCAACACCAACACCACCCCTACTACACTCACCCTCACCTAACCTAACCCACTTAACCCACCCTAAAGGTATGCCACCTAACCCTGCACCTAACCCTAACTCATAGTTCATTCCCCATGCAGCTCTACACTACACACTCACCACTTAATAACACTTACCACTTCCCCACCAGAACCTGCACGGAACCCTACACTGCTCACACCCTCGCACACTCTTTCCCACACGACTCCCACAAATCCCTCACACCTATCCTGCAATCCCCAATACCGTACACTTACTTTTTACTCTGATACCCATGCTCACTCGCGCTGCCGTTAGTCTTCTCACCGCGCTTTCCGTTGGCGGTCTGTCAGCTACCAGATATCTGTAGATCAGTTACCTGGTGGCGCTCGGGGTCATGAAAGTAGACCCATATATATATATATATATATATATATATATATATATATATATATATATATATATATATATATATATATATATATACTACCTACGGGGTCCCCTTCACTTGATCGAACTTTTAAAAGTTCAAAGCTCATATGGCCGAGACCATATGATTGAACTTTTAAAAGTTTGAATGGACTGAATGGAGATCCCTGTACAGTGCAGAAAGGGACGATTTCCCTTTTCCGCAATGTAGTGCGATCTTGGAGTTGGTATATTTAAGTAGAGGGAGGTGTGGGGGTGCAGGGGTGCTTGCCTCCCTACTATGTGCATTTTGTTTTGCTTTTTTTTTTGTTTTTTACTTCAGTGTTTGAACTTTTAAATGTGCGATGTTATGGTCTCGGCAATATGGGCTTCGAACATTTAAAAGTTCAATCTACTGAAGTAGATCTGCTATCTAGACATATGGGGAGAGATGCACATGTATGTGTGTACGCATATATATCTATCTATATATATATATATATATATATATATATATATATATATATATATATATAATAAAAGTTATTTTGTGCAAGAAGTAACAGATTTATGTTCAGCTTAACTAAGTGTATGAGCTGCCCAATGGGAGTTTTTGCTAGTTATAAACTGACTTCAGCCCACACCTAGTCGTACTCCAGTCCGGGATTTTGTGTATTACACAGTATGACATCTGTCCCTGTTTCCACACTGCTGCACTTCACTCACATTGGCTAAGATTTTTTAAAGTTGTTTTATGTAATAAATATGTGACAGTTGTTAAAATAGTAGAGCACAAACAGACTGACAGTCTGTAGAACACAAATTATTGATACCCCACATCCAAGACAAGTGGATACTTCTAGATAAGAACCATGAACTCCATCACACAAGGTGATTGGCTTAGTCCTTACAGCCTCAGAAGCTGCTTGACAGACAGGAGGTCATTCATCACTCAGTCATCTACAAAAATAATTATATTGTTTATTCCTCTGTTACCTAAGACATACAATGTATGATCAGTTTCTATAGTACTGTCTAGAGACTGAGTGAAATGCTCATATTCCATTGATGAGTTACCATTAAACCAGTTAGATGGGAACACTGCTGTGTTGGGAGTGGTGGAACAGCACCACTATTCTGTTCGGATACATGACAGTCTGAGTAGCATTTAACCCGACTGTCTAACATCTCCCTTCCATGATGTACAAGTAATCTGTTGCAGTAATACTTCATGAATATTCCATGCATGAGGCCTACTGAATAGTAATGGAAACATGTTAATGGCATGGATGTAATTTCTGCCTAAATAGCCCACTGTAGTTAGTTTCATAATATATCTGGTCCATACATACATTGACATATCATAATATTTCAATAGACTACTGTATAGGTTACGGACTTACCCTGCAAATGCATCAGTTAACACAACTGTAGTTCATGGCTGACTATATGTGATGCAAGCAGTACACACCCAATACATGGATAGGTACAGGATGTGTGAGTTGCCTGGCATCAATTTTAATATCTGTATATGAGTAGGAGTAAGGTGTTAGTCCCTAGGTCCCTAGGTTGTCAGTGAATGTGCTATACGTTGTCTCTTAGCCAAAGTCAGGCCTACTGTGCATGCCTATGTCTGTTTCTGTTTTTATTAATAAAAGATTTTTATCTTTTTTCGTGGTGGTTTCAAGCAATTTTTAAGCCTATGTCTGCCTACAGGGATGACAGCAGGGGTTCCTCCTCTGAGTCTTCCTGTGACTGTGGCTGTGGTGACTTAGGCACTAGTGGGGGGCTGTGGATCCCTTCCCTTTGCTTATCCTGTTGCAGCTGTTTTGCAGGATCAGATTGTGTAGCATAGCATATTCTGTGAATATCTGTATACATGTGGCTGGAGTATACTGCAGAGCTCCACCAGATACATCAAGGTACAAGAACCATGACTTCAGATGCCCAGAAACATTCTCTATGATGTTCCTAGTTTGTGCATGTGTCGCATTATGGCATTCTTCCATGGGTGTGTGTGCATTTCTGACAGGCGTCACCATCCACGTTTCCAGGGCATAGCCAGCATCCTGCAGTAAATGGCCCTGTCATCCCTAGCAAACATCTGGTCCAGCTGTGATGTGTGCCAGATATGGGAGGAGTGATAACTCCCAGGGTTGCCAGTATACACATTCAGGATAATCCCCTGGGCATTGCACATGACCTGGCAGTTGATGGAGTGCTACCCCTTATGGTTAATGTAGATTGTATCCTGCTCACCAGGTGGTACCTTGATGTGTACATGAGTGTACTCTATGGTGCCCATTACTTCAGGGTAGTGTACTGCATGGTCAAAGTGTTGCATATTGCTGGGCCTCACCTCAGGGGTAAGG
The DNA here is from genome assembly GCF_019279795.1 of Protopterus annectens. Lineage (NCBI taxonomy): Eukaryota > Metazoa > Chordata > Ceratodontiformes > Protopteridae > Protopterus > Protopterus annectens. Next base: position 1,576,373,922 of record NC_056733.1, on the reverse strand, counting down.
GAAAAAGATATGTGCTCACTGGCATGTGGAAACATAGCATCCAGGAATTGGGGAAATATCCTCAATGCAGATGCCTGGGACACCCCCATCATGTCCCCAGTTGGTCTTTGAAAAGTACTTCTAGCTAGCATCCTAAGGGCTACACATACCTTTATCTCCACTGGGATGGGTTCCCCTCTATTAGCTCTGGCTCAGTCTGAATTGTGGGCTGCAGAGCTCCGTGAGTTCTTATAATATGTTCCTGTCCACCCTGCAGTGCTCTACAATCTCCAGCTGATCTAGCTCCTAGGAAGTTATTCTAGACCTGGATACTCTTCTCCTTCTTGGCCAGGGCCTATTGTCAGCAGCACTAGCAGCATTGACTTCAGCATCTATCACATACAGATGTAGCAGACCTGCAGCTGCCCCTAGCATTATCCCAGTTAAATTCCCAGGTCTCTACTTCAATGGCTCAGAGTATTGAGGGAGGATCAGAATGTAGAGTGCATGCATATTTTATACAGTTCTGCTTTACGTCCATCATGTGGGATTGGTTAATTATGATGCAATTCACCTGACCAGGATATAATTAACATAATTTAAAGTCCATACTTTAGTGAGTGCTGTGCAGCGATGCATAGTGGCATGCAGCATAGCTTAAACAAAAGTCAAAAATATTTATTGAAGATATCCAGTTTTAATTGATTGCTGACTACGTCATCACTGTTATATGGTTAAGCTGTCCGTACAAACATGCTAAGCTATACAGTGAGCTAAACACACATGGCTGGGAACAAAAAATCTTAGACACACCCCCCTGATATCATCCAGATCCTTTCGGAATATCAACATTGTGTTTAGCCTACATGAAGGGGATACGCGGACATGGTTGCTTCTTTTAGCAATTCAGAAAATCTACCTCATTTACATACATATCCATGCTGACAGCCTAGAATCTACATGGTTCATAGCAGTAGGAACTTTGTGACAGCATGTATGCACCATTGTATGGACCTGACGCAAGGTCCTACAGCATATTTGTGAAAACCATATTAGACATATTTTTTTTTATTTCTGTTAAGCATGTTTGCACACTGTGGCACATAGCGCAAACATGCTGAAATTATTAAAAAAAATATTATTTATTTTACATATTCCCTTCCTTTTTCAGACATCCACAATGTACCTATTGCACATATTTGTGGACTTTTACACCCTCCTCTGTCCGTGTAGACTCCTGTACATGGAAAAATTCCATGTACACTACAGACACTGAGTCAGTGTCACTGACAGAGTCTACACGGACACCTTTCTGCTTGTTGGACTGCTCCCCCTGGATCATTTGGATAAGATTCAACTGCTTATGAAGTAATTTACATTCCATGGAACTTTTCTTGTTTGCAAGTGCTTGCTCGCCACTCAGTGATGCTTACTGAATCTAAAATTGTCTGCACTCACTTATGCATCATGCTGCGATGCATACACCCAAATAATTTGTGTAAGCTTTACTGAATTCCCACTATAAGCAACACATCAGTGTTAGTGGACTATGGGTGCAGCCAGTTAACTTTTTTGAGTGGTGTGATTCTAAATATGGTATAGCAGAGAAATTTGTGAAATGTAGTGATAAACAAGCAGTAAAAGTAGGTAAATTAATTGAGCTGGTTTGGGAGATGCATACGGTAAATGTCAACAGTTGAACTGCAATAACAATTAAAGATTTACATGTTATCCAAGAATCCCAAGGTATTATCCTGCAGGGTAGTCTTTGGAAGTCCAGAACAAAATAGATTAATCTAAGTGACATTTTCAACAATATAAAGATTAATCTATCTGGGTAGAACTGGGAAACTTTTATCAGAGAAAGAAATTAATCACAATATCAGTACAACCAACCTTTTCATCACATCCCGTTTTTGGAAAGACTACAGCATGAATGCAGATTTCAGAATCTCTGATATGTGGCAAAGCCAGGTTTCTTTACTAGCTGATTATATAGAAATTCTGCTATAGAGGAGGTCACTCTTGCTACTGACCTGTGATTATTGACATTAGGTAGTTTTAGACAAATGTTTTTACTCCAATTTACATCTTCACCCTGGATTTCTCTTAATATCACCATAATGGAGAGTATGTTTTTCATTTCTTGTTCTTTATTATTTATTATTTTTGTACTTTTATTGAAAAACAGACTTTCTCAGGGAACAATTATTATGTATTATCTCAGACCTCATTAAGTTAGACATTAAAACTATATCAGCCATGGAGCCTCATCAATTGTGCTTTTTCTAAGGAAACTCTGACTCTTTAACTTCATTGATTTCTTTGGAAAGATCACCAAAACAGTAGATAGTAGTGATACAGAACTTACTTCATATCTCAATATAGCCAAGGTGTTTGACACTATTCCCCATGCAGGCATTATTAACAGACTTATAAATCTTAATATAAATCTATATGTTGTATAGTAGATAGATAATTGGGTTTAACTTCTCCAACCCTTTTGGGTTTCTAACACCATGATGGGAATGGACCCCATTTCTAAGTTGGTGTATTATTAACGTTTATGAAATTAGGATTGTTTCAGTCTTTGATGTTAGCCCAAAGTGCTTTTTGCAGCACCTACAATATGCCCAAAACTTACTCCTTCTACAACTCATAGAAATCTACATTTATTATTAGCACACTTAAATACAACATTAAATTATTTTTTATGAGACCCCATTACTCATTCTACTTTTGGAACTGTCTGGGTATCTTACTTCCTTCTGGATTGCTCTCATTTCTGCCAACAAATCCTGGTATTTTATGACTTTGTGTTTCTCTGTATTTAAGACACTGTAATCACTGGGTGTAGCAGTTTTTCAATGATCAATGCAATTTTTGTCCTCATTTCATGGACTACTATATCTGCTTTTCTCATGTCTATTTTCTGAACTGTTGGAAATGGGTGTTCCCATATGATATACACATCATCCTCTATAATGCTTTGTAAATTATTTACTTTTTTGTCACATTCAGTTGCTGCCTGATTTTTATTTATTTATTATTTTTTTCTTTACTTCTGGTGTGACTTCCAATCCCACTTGACATCAATATGCTTCTGTTAAACTAAGCATGCAAGTCATCTTAGACTTCTTCCTCTCATGTTTTAAAACTTTTGCTGTGTTTGGATATGGGGAAGCCAGCAGATATGTATGCACTCCCACAACTGCAGATCTATAAATGTAATCAACTTCTTGGAGACCCATGCCTCCTTCAGAATGAGGAATAAATAATCTTGGTATACACTGATTTTTATATATCATTTAATAAGCATGAAGCATTTTTCTTGTTTTTCTGTCCACCTAATACAATACCTTTTGGGGGCAGCAAATCAGTCAAAACTGTAAAATAAACAGGAAGACCAAGCTAGACTATAGATTGGACTTTGTTCCTAGATGATAGAGCTGTTTTCAATATTAGTTTTAGTCTTCTAAAGTATTCATTACTGAGTTTTATTTGCATTTGTTCATGTTTTGTTGCTGATCCTTCAGCATTTCCCAAATATTTATACACTGCTTCCAGCTCAAGTTCTTTTATATCAGATTCCTGTCCTAGACTAACATTTTCTTGCTACTGCAGCTTTCCTTCTTTAAATGTTGCCTTCACACATTTATCATATCAAAAAAAAAGATGAGAAGTCTTTACACTTGGATGTTTTCTAGAAGCTAAATTAAATCAAGACCTAATCTGCTAAGCAGACAATCTTAATTGATTAAGGGAAGAAAAAACAGCAATTTTGACAAAGAATCCCCCTTGAATATTCCCTCCTTTGAATTTTAACCCTGGGATAATAATTTGCCCTTTGCCATGACCTAATTGCAAAGTGGTTTGCCACTGTTTCATAGTCACTGTAATGTAATTGAACAATGTAGGATATATCTTATACATCTGTAAGCACTCCTTTATCCATGGAATGCTGTTAAATATTTTTTTGCAATCTGTCCATGACATACTTAAATTCTTCCCCTTTTCACAATTCTCCATTATGACTTTATTGAGCAACAAATGATCCTTTGTTCTGTATGACTTTCTCATCTTATCATTTTGTTCTACTGCCATGATTGAGTTTTCTTCTAAATGACTATGACCTCTGCCGGCATCATTTCCAGTATATAGTTTGCACATCATCAGAAGGTAAGTTATTAGTCTATATGTTTCATGATGGCTTGAAGGTTCATTCTGAAGGAAGTGTTTTGTTTTTTTCTATTTTTGAACAGGTTTGTGGCTGTTTGGGGTGCCCATATAAGTAGTTTGTACTCAAGGCTAAATCTTCTCATAAAGATGGTAATACTTATAGCCAGAAGTTAGGAAATGTATCTGGTACAGGGGTTTTCCCATTTCTTAATTTTGTTTCAATTACTCTGGCCATTACTTCATCCTATTTCATATACTGTACATTTGAACTTCTTAATGTTTCTTTTACTTCTTCTAGCTATTCTGCATCTTGGTTATGTTCCATGGGGTCTTCATAAATATTTCTCAAAAATGTGCTATTTTTTCTTCTTTTTTTTTTTTGGTGATCTTTCTATTTCTTTTGCTTTGTTTCCCAATTCTCTATATTTTTTTTTTTTCGGTCGTCAATGAATTGCTTATCTTGAAATTTTCTTTTGTATTTATCTACATAGCTTTTATGTTTTTCTGCTTGTATTGATATCTTTACTTTATTATTTGCAACAGTGTATGATAGATCCTGGTCTGTTCTGATACTGCAAGTTACTTTTATCATGTCTGTCTTTCTAAGTATTTTTGTTGATCTGTTCCCTCTGTTATACTGTTCTAACAGTGACATTTTATATCTTAATTTCTTTATACTTTTCTCTATCTGTTACTTTGCATTTTGTAGTAAGACTTTATCTGTTATTAATTTAGCTATACAGTAATATATCCTGTTTACCATACCTTACAACTGTACAAATTTTTGCAGAATGTCCAGATTTTTACACCATATTTTTGGTCTGTTTTTCATAAAATTTTGGTTTTCTGGCAATTTAGTGACAAATCATTAAAGACTGAAGTTAGAAAATAATGACATACATTTGAGTTTCAGACTTCATACCCTTCAGAAAATTCATGCTAATGCAACCTATTATTCTATCAATTTTGTAAGAGCAATATTTAAAATTTGTCCCTACAATTTTTGGGCCTTTGTACCACTTTTGTTTATGGCTTTGTCCAGATTTCTTGTTCTAAGAGGTTGAGAGGTATGCTTACTTCTGTTATATCACATGAATTTCTGTTAATAGTCTTGATTATTATGTTCATCTGCTTTATCAGACTTCTAACATTCTGGGTCTTATTTATATTCTGAAATCTGTTTCTTTCATCTATCTTCATATGTCTATCCATCTCTATTAAATCAAGCAACTCTTCCCTTAGATCATTTTCTTCTAAACTGAAGGCATATTCATTGATCTCTGTTTCCTGCGGACATTCTACAATAAGTTTCAGAACATGTACCTGTGACATATTTTTTTCATCTACATCCTATGTCATTCATCATTCTTTCATATAGGAACTCACTGGCCAACCACTGAACAACATTGACTGTGTCAGAGTTGCCATTGTTTCCTGCTCCTTCCCTTGCTGTGCAACCCCAGCTGAACTTCTGTACTGGTTTCCTACTAAAGGGTCCAGAGTATCTTCATGTGGCAAGTAATCAGATGCTTCCCATTTCACCTGTTTCTCCATAATTATGAGACTCATTGTTCCATCATGCCGTGGTATTACCTGAGATGGATTTTCTACACTAAATCCTTCACTTTCCTCATAATTCATAACTACAGTTCTAATTTTTTAATTTCTCCATTACTAATCATGTTTTCTACTTCCCCCCTTGTGTTGTTACCTTTTGTATTGTGAAACTTTCCATTTCCAAATGCTGTTTCCTATATTTCTCTTCAGATATCTTTGGTGTGCTTTTTTGTGTTGATTAGTTTTGCTTTCTCCTTTGCATACATTTTGCACCATATTCAATCACCTTTTCTTTCCCATGTCCATATTTCTACTTCAGTTATCTCCCATCCCACCTGTTTCTCCTTAATTTGGGGACTTATTGTTCCATCATGGAGTGACACAACCTGTGTTAGAGTTTCTACACTACATCCTTCACTTCACACATATTCCATATTTTCAGCTTATATTTAACTTCTATTTTATTAATATTCTAGTCTACATTCTCTCTTAGTGATCTTATTTTTGTATTGTGACATTTTCCATATATGGGTACCTTTGCATATATTTCTCTTTAAATATCTATGAAGCTGCTTTTTACAGTAGTTTGGCTTTCTCCTTTGCATACATATTTCACCATATCACTCCTCTTTTTCTTTACTATGTCCATGTTTCTTTTTTATACCTTTCAAAACTCTCTAGGTTTTGTACTTCACATTTTTGCACTTACTTTGATGTTTCTTTTTCCAAGTGGCCCAAGGTTTTGTTGTCTGTGTAATTTTTTTTCATGGTCCCATTCTATTAATTGACACAAATTTACATTGGAAGCTTTTGACAGGTTGTCTTGTGCAAGTATTTTCCTCTAATATCTGTTTTAATCTTTTTGAATATCTTCTATCTTGAAATTCTGGCCATCTTGCATAATAGTAACAATACATACTATAACTGGCCTATCATGGTTTAATTTCTCCAAGTCTTTTGGGTTTCTAGTACCATGATGAAAATAGACCCCATTCATATATCAAAGTATGATTAAATTTCATGACATTAGAATTGCTTCTATCTTTGATTTTGATCATCTATTTAGTATTGTGCTAATCTTCAGCCCTTTATGTAGGGAAGACAGCTAGATGTTTTAAATTAAGAATTAGTTAACATCTGAGCTATATAAGGTGTTACAAGATAAGTAACATTCTTTGTAAACATACTTTAAAGCACCTTAGGGCCTTATTTTGGTTTGTGGGGATGGACATAAGTATAAAATTAGTTACATTATTTTTTCCAGTTTATCTGATGTTAAACAATGATTCCCCATAAACCTGCAGTTTATCTCCATCCTGAGCTTCCTTTTCATTTACAGTATGGTTTAGTTATCAGAAACAAGCCTATAATTATTGAGAAGTGTATTTCCTTGATGTAAAATCAAGAGGAAGGGAACACCAACCAAGCTTTCTTTAAGCTTAATCACACATGTTTTGGCAAAAGAAATTATTCTCTGTGACTTACCATAGACATAGAACAGTCTAGACTTCTGCCAGGTACTTCCCATACTCTTACATTGGCAATGTTCAGTCTGCCTGATGTCTGCAGCAACTATAAAAATCTTGGGGAATATTGGAAAAATTTTCTTCACTTGTCTCTGTAAAGTGGAAGAGAAAAAGTGCCAAAGCATGTAGCTGGTCAGCCAAGTTATTTTGATAGTGATCTATCTGGTGGAAGAATTATTTTCTGTAAGTGCAATACATTTGCAAACTGCAGTCTTTTAACCTTATGTACAACATGACTACTGCTCAAGAACAATGATTTTTGGTGAAAATAATTACTAGTATCTCACATGCAAGAGTTATGATTTTGGTGAAGTGTTATCGTGTTACAGTTTACAAAATCAAGGGGTTAGCAATTCAACAGCAGAAGTGGTTAAATGCAGTCTACAGATCTACACATGTAACTGACTAAAGATCGGTTTTGTAAGAGCTACTAAGTACAGCATTTTACAGACAACAGTGTGGCTTGGCTGAAGATCCCAATGCTGTAGTTTATCAAATCAGGATGGTAGCAGCACTGCAGCATAAGTTGCAAAATATAATGCACAAGACATATGTGCCCAAGTGAGAGAAAAAAAGAAAAATCTGTTCACACAAATTCAAGAACAGAATGGATGCAGATAACATCACAAATTATAAATGCAAAATATAGGGAAGCAAATTAAGCAACTTCTTCAGAAATTAAGTCCTCATTGCAGATACTGAAGGATAGTAGAAGTAGTGTGAATATCTGTTAAAAGCTCTTTGAAGTAAGAGTTTTATGTTAACACATCTGTATTACACTAACATATTTGATACCTCAAAAAGGGCATGTATGTTGGGGGGTGAAATCTGCCAGTACTTAAAGGAAAACAAACTGGTGATCTCAAACAATATAAATAAATACAATGCAGCTAATTTATTGTGTTTGAGCATTTACATCTGCTGTGAATATGTTAGATCAGCTCTGAGAACAACATTAAACAGAGTAATCCACTTAAAAAGGAAAAGCAAGTTTAGTTCCAGAAGTTGTGCAAGATGTGTATGACAAAGTATTGTTGCTCTGTTTACAGAGTAATTAAAAAAATCACCTAATTTCCTTATGTTGAGTATAGCTCAATCGATTCTGGCAGCAGGATGTACAAGCAGTAAAATAAGATCACATTAATATGGCAGGCCTCATAATGGTTTTGTGGCAGACATTTTAAAATGTAATAAGAAGTTATTCTGATGCAAGAAGACAGATCAGAGTATAAAGATATGTTGAAAGGGTGTGACTAAGATGGTTAACAGAGCAGCAACTGGTAAAAGCTCTGTGACTAAAAAGCTTTCTCTGACAGAAAAGATAATAAAAAATAAAAGTCAGAGATACTTATCTAATTTTAATAACTAATAATCACAAAAGATTTACATCTTCTAGTTCTTCAAAAGCTATACTATTCCTGTCAGAATTTCAACTGCTTAGTTAAGAGACAAGAGACTTAAACTCAAGCCAAACAAGAAATAGTACTCAGGATTGCTGTGTTAAAAAGACAGTCAATAAAATCTAGTATACAGGATGTATTACTTAAAATGGACAAACTGGATACCAACATAGAAAGTTTCAAAGTAGAGTCTGGAAAGAAGATGAAACATTGAGAAATTATTATGAAACAGCAAAGTGCACAAATCATCAGTATGGAAGAAGCTTTAAATGATCAAGAAGGGAGAACAACTGAAGGCGAATCTCAGACTGAATTCCTTTTAAAACAAAATAACTAGATTATAGATAAAGATAATGATTTAGGAAATAGGCTGAGATGAAATAACATTAGAATGTATGGCATACCTGAAAATTATGAGAGAGACAATACAATAATCTTCTTAACAACTCGGCTGCATAAAACATTAAATCTACGTAAAGCATTATCTTTTGGAACTGAAAGGGCAAATGGATCCCTGCAATCACATTTGAAGAAGGAAAACAAACCACCAATTATAGTTAAGTTTATGTCTACCTGACAAAATGATAAAATATTAAAAATAGCATGATCCAGCCCACCTATTAAAATAGGTAAACATGTAGTCAGATTTGACAATGATTATTCCAATAAAGTAATAAGTAAAAGAAAATCATGCTTATCACTGATCAAGGACCTTAAAAAGAACAATATTAAAGCAACTTTGATGTTTCCTGGAAAGATCAAATGATTTATATATGCAGGAACTAAAATATTTCACACATTATAAGAGGCATCCACTTTTGTTAACAAAAAATAAAATCCGTAATAATACTGAAGAAATGGATTGTAACAGTGAATCCCTAAATTGCCTACAACAATAAAATTTCCCTTTAAGTAAAAGTTAGGGTTCAAAACATATAAGTATGCATTTATATTTTAAGTGAAAACATGTTCACCGTGATAAGGAATATAAATGGTTAGTTTTACTGTTATACTACACTTACAGTGAAATAATTACTATAGTTCATTTAACTAAACTTATACATGTATTTCTAAATGTTAAACAAATATTTCCTGCAAGAGAATCATTAAATTATAAGCAATAGAATTGGTAACTTTAAGACTATGTAAGTTAAGAATTTTATTTTATTTATTTAACTTTGTTTAGTATGTGCATTGTTTGCTAACTGAATGTCAGATCAAAGTGATATGCTAATTAGAAGTGTTAAAGTGCTGGCGGCTTTGTTTTCTTTGTTCTGTGTAACACATTCCTTTCACAGGTCATTTATTAAGCAATCAACACTTAAAAGAATGTTCAAGTTTTATGAAAATGATTCTTTCTTGTTTTGCTTCCTGCCTGCTCCTTGAGCTGTTTTGAAAAAATCTAGGTCGATGTTCATCACTGATGTCTGTGAAATGAGGAAGAAGCCTTCTCTTTCTTTTTTCTTCAAGTATATATGTGGAAAATCTACTCAAAATAACATCTTTTTTAAATATTTATTTAGAAGTGAAGAACTGGTAAAACAAAACCTATAGTTATGTTTTATATTGAGCTTTTGCTGACTATAATTTGCATACATTTTGCTGAATGTTAATAGCTTATGCTGTAGCATTATTAACTAACTGTACATATTAATAGAAATAAATATCTATTACTGATTAGAAATTTTTAAAAGAATTAAAAAAATGAGAAACTTACAGAGGAAATTAGTAGCTACTGTGTGCTGAGAGATGTAATTTTCACATGCTGTAATCAAATTCTAATGTCAGGATATGAAGATTAGATCAGAAGAGCAGTTCACCATGGCTAAAAACATACATTCAAATTAAGCAGGAATTTTTTATATATAGTCAAGAATGCTTGTAATACTGAAATAATAAGAAAAGTAAAAATCATATGAATAATATGCAAATGCACACAGAATGAAATATCTATTATATAACATTAATAAAAGAGCACTATGAGTAAGTTAAGAAATATATACACATACTGTAATCTCTAATAGAGAGCTGATCAAATAGCTCTTTGGTGGGAGATTTTAGAAAATCAGGTTATATAGAATAAGGTAGAATAATAGTGGGTAAACAAAACATAAAATATGTTTAAATAAACTGCTTATAAGAAAGATATGCATTACATATATCTACATATGATAGAAATGTGAATGTACAAGATCTCATATAATTAACCTAAAAATAATCATATAAAATATTTGAAAATATCCAGAAAGCTGAAATTTGAAGTTTGGTCAAGTGAACTTTGTAGTTTTTCCCATATTGCATGTTATTACATTTATGAAGACTACTTGAAATGGGTCTATATTATAATCTTGAAAGGACAAAACCACGAACGCTTATATGAGCGAAAACAGAGAACATCGAACTCCTTATTGTGGGGAGTTGCACCCCCACACCCCCCTGCTAACTATATATTCCAACTCCGAGATCACACCACAGTGAGGAAAGGGCAAATATACCACTCTCCACTGTACCATGATCCCAAAAGACCCCCTTGAATGTCTGCCGTTTTTGTTCATATGAGCGTACACAGTTTTGTCCTTTCGAGATTATAATATAGAGCCACTTGAAATAATTTATTTCATAAGTCAGAACTGCAATTTGAGTGTTATATTGCTGAATCTGTACACCCATTTTGATAGAAAGTAAAGTAGATTTTTCAGTATGTTTTTTGAACCCTGTAATGGAGAATGAGATTTGAATTAAACACACTGTAACTTCTGAATGCAATATAGACTGAAATATTTTTTATGCTCCATAGAAATAGTAAGACATTGTCTTTGACTTAAGTAATGTACATATTTTTATGAATGAGTTTAATAAGCTAAAGGATTTTTAAATATGTCATATTTATCATAGTAAGAGTGTTACACAATTTCAAGATATAGACACTTGTACTTTTAAAATTAATTCACAGCTTTTGTTAAATCGATAACATATGTATATGTATATATATATATATATATATATATATATATATATATATATATATATATATATATATATATCTTTTAGCATGTTCTGTAAATAGCTTAGTATGATAAGATTACCTGTCATCTGTAAATTTACAGATATATTTATCTCTTCAAGTCCCACTCTCTTCCACTTATTTGTTTAGAGATTTAGTTCTAATAATGTTAAACAAGTGAATAGTTTTAGAATATATGATATATAATTTATACTGCTATTACATCAATGTGTATATAGTAAACTATTTGTTGTATTATTTACCATCTGTGATTACTGAAGACAATTATTAAACTTTTTTGTAGTAATGAGGGAATAGTTTTAAATGGCAAAATATATAACTAAGTTAATAATCACTTATTTCTAATGTGTATATATAATATTATATTAATGTGAAATTTCTAATATATTAATGTGAAAGTCAAGGTAAGTTTTGGCAAATTTTTTATCAGTATTTAAGTATTGGTTGGTTAGAAGATAGTATAGTAGTTTGTCTATTTGATTTGCAAACTAGGAACTCTGGTATCCATGGTAGGTTGTGTTTTATTAGTATTCTATACAGTTCCAGTTTCAATCTTGTTTTTGTTTTTGTTATTTATAAGTTTTAGTAGTTTGTAGAAGGAAAGAATTAAAAAATGCAGAATGTTAAGATAGTATTGGAGGAAGGAATTAGAGTTTTATATATGATTAAATTAATCTGGTGGATAAATGTGTAATATTATACTTTAAAATAAATCTTTTTAAATACACAGTATGTGTAGTTTTAATGTATTATCTATTTATGTAAATGAATTAAATAATGGCAACAAAAGAAAATCAGCAATGAGATATCTAAAATTTAAAAGAGGAGACATTACTTTCTTGCAAAGTTATACAATACTTAAATAAATTAGGTTATGAAATATTGCCATCTGTTTCTTTTAACACAGATATGAATACTGCTATACTTTTAAGAAAATCTACTGTAATACTTAGGATATGGAATCCATTAATGATCTCAAAGGAATGTATACATTTGATCATAATTAAATACAATGGCAAACTCTATACACTAGTTATTTTTTGCTGGATCCCTGGAATAGGTGCAAGAGTGGATAAAGATCATTTAAAGTTACTACAAATTCATTGCAAGGGTAGTTTAATTTTTAGAAGTGGATTTCAACTGCATTACATAGTACAGAAGATACAAGTGAACAGAAGAAAGCTAAAACTCTGGTATCAGCTAAAGCAATAAACAGCTGGATTAGTAATAATAATTTAGTTGATTTAACTGTAAAAGCAGATAAGTCATTGTTTGTCAATCATTATCGTTATGCACATGGGGTGCAAAGTAGAATTGATAAGACTATGCCTCTACAGATTTGCTTAATAAAGTGAATTATTTTAAAACTATTCTTTGTCATTTATCTGATCATAATGCACTAAGCATTATAATATAATATAATATAATATAATATAATATAATATAATATAATATAATATAATATAATATAATAATACCAGAACTAGTTTTTTAAACTGTGCTTTGGAGGAGCTGGAAGTAATTGAGGCTGGCAGTTTATTCCAGATTTTAGGGATGACATTTGAGAAGAGTGATTCCCCAGCTGAGTTGTTAGCTTTTGTGGTGTCCAGGAGTAGTTTGTTAGTGGAGCGGAGGACTCTGGAAGTGATATATGATTGTATAATATTTTGGAGAGTGGGTACTTTATCAGCTTGATGAAGATTTTTGAGGGCAAAGGTTAATTGTCTAAAGTAGAGGAGTTGAGGAGGCAGGAGCTGACCAAGTGTGTGTTTACCACACACTTGGCCAACTCCTGGCTCTGTAACTATAATTCTCCAGGCTAAAACTACCTCTATATAGGTAACCAGAAACTGCTTGCTGATTTGTAACCTACTCTTATCCTTGAAATTACTTGTATTGAAACTCACTCAAAGCATGTTTACTGTAATACCATTTGCTATGATAAAGCTTCCACTTGAGGATTTTATATAATATCATTGTGTAAATACTGTGTGCTCATGTTATGACCATGTAAGTTGTTAACTTCTATAATGTTTATATTCATTCTATTTTGTAACAGAGCATTTCACCCCAGGCCTCCACTGAAAAGGAACTGTGTCCAGTTGGCCTTTCCCGGTAAACAAATGTAAAATAAATACATAATATAAATACATAAATATCAATGGATATAAGGAAGTTTCTGCTTCTAGTATATATGATGTAGTTAAAAGAATCTAAGATTTACCTTAAGGAACAAATTAAGAATATTTATCTTTGAATGCTAATGGTCAGTTTAGTAAAGTCAGATTATGGGACTCCTTAAAAATGTATAGTAAAGATAGAATATCAAGATGGACCAGTAATAAAAATGAAAAAATGAAATTGGCCCTATTTAGCTTAGATAATGAAGCAGATATTGATTCTGTAGATTAGATTAGACTACATATTTAAAACTTTAGAAGCTTGTTTAAAATTTTAGAAGCTTTTACATTTCAGAACAATTTACTGGAATATTAAAAAAATGTATAGAGACTCCAAAGCATATGTTAAAACTGGATATTACATTTCTCATGGATTAACTTTAAACAAAGGCACAAAGCAAGTGTGTCCCTTGCTCCCTCTACTATTTGCATTAGTTATTGAACCCTTAGTTAATAGTATATGAAGTGATTAAAACATTGTTGGATTCTCAATTAACAAGGATTGTCAATCTAAACTACAGATTTTTGTAGATAATATTTTACTTACTATATGAAACTTAAATTATTCAACTGAAGAAATAGATGAGGGAATTGAAAAGTTACTAAAAGTATCACTGCTGAAATTTAAAAATAAAACTGAAACATTAGTGCTAAATCAATTGCTAGGTAGTAAGTTTGAAGATAAATATAAATATAATTAGTAAGAAAAAGAACTAAAATATTTAGGAATTAAAAATCAAGATGTAAGTAAAACTATTAGTAATAATTTTGGAAAAATAAATGAATAAGTGCTACTTCTTATTAACGAAAGGAATTATTTTTTTTACTTTTGAGGACTGGTAGTGCTTAATAAAATTATTATACTACCCAATATTTTTTATATATATATATATATATATATATATATATATATATATATATATATATATATATATATATATATATATATATATAGGCCTACTGTGTTTCATTGAAAGTTCATTGCCCTGAATTTCAATTCACCCTGACCAAATCACTGAAAGCTCAAATTACTGAAAACTCATTTCACCGAATCTCATTTCACTGAAGTGAAGTACTGGCAATGCGTAGAGTACTATAAGGCAAATAAAAGGTATATGCCCTTTTCCTCACTGTAGTGCGATCCTGGAGTTAATGTATATAGTTAGAGGGGGTGGGGGGGGCATAGGTCCCCCCATTGGGGGGTGTGGGGGGAATAGCCTCCCACTTAGTTTGGGTATATATTGTCTTCTGGAAAGAGTTAGTCATTGGTATTGTAAGTATGCATGTCTATGGTTTAAAATGTATTGTTTTGAAGCTTTCGGTGAAATATAAACCTAAATTAGGTGGGTTACACCCCCACCCCCCTCAATGTGGGAGGTTGTGCCCCTCACAGCCCTCTAACTATATATACTAACTCCAGGATCACACTACAGTGGGGAAAAGGGCATATATATTTTACTTGCCTTACAGTACTCTACACAATGCCAGTACTTCACTTCAGTGAAATGAGATTCGGTGAAATTAGTTTTCAGTAATTTGAGCTTTCAGCGATTTGGTCAGAGTGGATTGAAAGTCATTGAAATGAGCTTTTAATGAAACAAGGTAGACCTATATATATATATATATATATATATATATATATATATATATATATATATATGTGTGTGTGTGTGTGTGTGTGTGTGTGTGTGTATGTGTGTGCATTTATGTGTATACACACACACACGCACACACACACACACACACACACACACACACACACACACACACACACACACACTCTCTCTTTCTCTCTCTCATATATATATATAAAATGCATATATATATATATATATATATATATATATATATATATATATATATATATATATATAAATATATATATATATATATATATATATATATATATATATATATATATATATATATATATGGGTCTACTTCTTTTGACCTAACTTTCATTTGCCTGACACTCATTTGCCTGAGACCAAATGACTGAAATTTCATTTGCCTGACACTTCATTTGCCTCCACTTCATTTGCCTGACAACTATTATTAGCAAGAAAATGGAATATGCCCCCTTCCCCACTGCAGTGTGACCCTGGAGTTAGAATATATAGTTAGGGGGGTGGGAGGCACAGCCCCCCACAATGGGGGTGTGGGAGGTGAAGCCCCCCACTTACTTTTCTGTTACTAATATTACATCAAAAGCAATATATATATACCATTCAAGACCTTTAATACCTGACAAAAAAACTTTTAAAGAAAATGAGAAATGTTAACTTTATTCTTATGCTAAAAAGCCAAGAATTGCTTATACAAATCATATAAGATTATGGGAGTACAGTGGTATTAGCTTCCCAGATGTAAAATCTTATTCTAATACTACAAATTTTAACTCTGTTAAACCCTGGATAGACTCAACATTCACTAGTCAGTGAAAACTATTCATATGCAGATTTGCTAAATTCTTATAACTTTATCAAATATGATAAGTTAAAAATATGTAGCATTCCTTTAATCTGGTTAATAACATTTACATTAGAAGGAAATTAATTTCTATCTTTACACACTGCACATATGAAATCAATTGTAAATACAGTTAAGAAATATGTTTTTAAAACTCCATTAATATCAAAATGGAAATGTCTGTGCTTTCCCATTGCACACACCTCTAGATTTAAGGAAATTCAGAACAAAGTTAAAATGAATTTACTAAGAAGGAAAGCATAAGTATCATTGTCTGATTGCTTTGAAAAATGAAATGCTAAGTCACCAGAATAGATGAATCTGTTACCAAGTTAATATTATCCATCAGTAAGAAATATGTGTTGACAAAAGTGAGGTCAAGGGTGAAATATGTTAGAATAGTTTACATAAAACATTTCACTTATTATTTCAGTTTCTTAATCTACTTATTTAATTTCAAGACTTAATGAAGTGCATAATTGGTCAGTTATTACATTATAGCATGGTCAAGCTAGTGATTAGTACAAGCTAACATGTCAAACAGAACAGCTTACCTGTTCAACTCATATAACGAAAATCCCATATAATATTTAGTTATGTTGTATAGCATAGTGAATACCAAAACATTAATTTATGTTTAACATTAATCTCATGTACACTCTAATACTATGAGCTCTCCTTACCTCCCAACTCCCTTCATTCACCATTCATCCATGCTCATGTTCAGAAACTACTAGTATATCTTAAGTACATTTCTTTTTACTTTAACACATAACATAAACTCATATGGCTGTGCGGTCTATATATTTCATACCACTGATGCTCCCCAACAATTCTATGCTATATCAGTATGTCATTTCTTCTAATCAAAATATAGCCACCATTGTTCCTGTCCTACAGGCCAGTAACTCAAGTTAAACCTGTAATTGCAAAGCAGTTGAAACTCTATTACCCACTAAAGAATTTAAAAGGCAATATTCCAGTTATTGATTATGCTGGCAGATCTTATATTCTAAGTAAGCATAACCAGTTTTGCCTATAGTAATAGTACAATAATACATGTATAGCTTGAAAGTGACTGCATATTTTAAAGGAATGAATGAGAACAAACTCAGTAGTGCCATTTTTTATTGATTTCACTAGGGCATTTGAACTGGTTGGCCACTCTGTTCATAGTCAAACCCTCCATACAGCAAGTCTTGCTCATGAAGCATGTCTCTTGTTCCTCATGTAGCTTTCTAATAACTTACTTTATGTTGGAAATTACAACATCAATAGCACAACCCCATGGAGTAGACTCAGATATGAGAGATCTAGGTATAAAAGATAATCACCTGACCTTTGACTAACATATGTCCAACGTGGTGAGGAAATACTTTTATGTGGCACAACATATAAGTAAAGGTATGGCATCCAGATCTAAGGAAATTAAAGTCCTGCTGTTCTCAGCCCTCATTAGACAAATAATCAAGTACAGTGCACCATTTGGCATGTACCTAACTAGGCACTTACAGCAGCTGGAGTGACCTCAGAGGTTTCTCACAAAGAAAATACAGGGTATAAACAACATGAACTATGTGGATAATCTAAAACCCCTGTCTCTTTACTCTGACTCCTACTCACTATTAAGAGCTGAGCTATATCTGATCTACAGGGCACTCACAAATCCAGTCCTGATGGAGCTGTTATGCATACAAAAGTCAAGCAGCACAAGGGTCATCTGATCTATGGATCTAAACTTAGTCAGTGACTCAAATAAAACATGCTGGAGAAACAGATATGTGTCTCAGAGATTGCCCCTTCTCTGAAACAGGCTTCCTATTCACATTAGACACAGCCTATGATGCCCAGATAATATTGCATTGAACTGCCAACAGTAATGTGACATCCCACACTATCCTGGTTCAGTACTTCACTACTGACTCCAATGTGAGACTGTCAACAGGAGTAATATTCCACAATGTTTCCCTAAGACCACAACAGGAACATGTTCTATAACCTGGGACTGGTCTGTACTCTTTTGTCTACCCCAAATAAAACTCTGTATTACACAATTCAGAGCATTGTGTCCTAATTTAAGACCTCTGATACACTCACACAAATTAAATCTTACACATCCAAACACTTCTGGGAAAGCCTGATACAGATTTACAGCTGTGTCTCTTCCCAAAAATAATACAGTAATCCTGCCACTAATCAGAGTATCTTCATACCCGTTTAAAGGGGTGTCCAGTTGTTAAAATTAGTTATTAAAACAAATGGTAGCAAATGACCTAAGCAGCCAGGCTTTCAGAGTGGCCCAGGAAGTTATCAAGGCAAGTATAAGCACTCTCAAATCACAAAAAAAACATTAACTGATCATCCACAATGTACATTAATAAAATATTTAATAATGAGCAAATGATTAAAAATATAAAACAGTAATTCTTAATAAACAAAGAAAATTCAGTCACCAGGAAAATGAAATCAATACTGAAGTATAGAAATCCAACATTTAGAAAATCTAACTGATCTACCTGATGTTATAATTTCTTATCTGACTAAAGAACACTGTTTTTGATCAAAACTAAATTAGTACAACAGAACAAAGGCAGACTTACAGTTCTTGGTGAGTCCTTTTGGGTATCCACTGCACAGTACATCTGTGGACAACTCGCAACTGGCTTTTAACTGACTACTGATAACTGACTTCTTTAACCGACAACTTTAACTGACTGTTAGCTGTCTTCAGCAAGCCCTTTTGTAAACTACCCCAGTTGCCACAACTGTTCTGGTTCTAATTCTCATTTCATATTTTGAAAATCAACCAATAGCTGTTTACTAAAGTTCCTGTTCCTGTCTTCAACTTTTGATAGTAACACAAGGAAACTGTGAATATTCCAATTACATCATCTGCAGGTCAGCTGAATCTGAGATGGTTTGCCTTTAGAATCTTTCTTCGCAAACATGTGCAGTTAGAGATGTAAAAGGAAACTTCAATCTTTAAATCATTCTGCACAAACAGGTTATAAATCAACATGTAAGAACTTATTCACAATATCATAGCTAATCATGCTGCCATATAATACACAAGCTAATCTGAAATAATGTACAAAAACTCAGCAGAAATACTAGCACAAATAGTGTCTAATTTCTTGACACCTCCCCCCCCCCCATGACTCAAGTACAGTTTTCAAGTGTCCCTTGAAAAACAATGCTTGAGAAAAATGGGTCTGTCTGGAAATATCAACCCATTCCTCTCCTGGGCAATCCATTTGCATTGCCATTATTAACTCCATTGCAGTGTTCTTCCACTTCTGAGGAAACTTGGTTGAACACAGCCCCCACCCCACAATCTGAAGCATCCACTTGCACAACAAATTCTTTACTATAAATTAAGAGATTCTCTGCATTATCCACAGGTGCTAGTGGAGGATATTCCTCACTCTCGTAATCCATAGAGGTTGCTCCACTTTCTAGAGAGGTGAACAAATCCCCATGCTGGTTTTTCCTTCCTGCTGAATGTTGAAATCTCAAGTGTTGATGTTGTTTATGTTGATTATGATTGGATATGAATGATTTATTCCTCTTGTAGTTACACAGATACCTATATACTGTTTTATTTTTCTGATCTACAATTTCTTTTTCAAAATTAACTACTTTTTCATTTATTCCAGACAAGAACTGTTCTAAGCATGTGATAGAGGTTTTCTGTGCAATATCCATACATGCTATCTTAATGTCCTCCTTAAGTTACTCTGTAAAGACTTCAGAGCTGAGGCACTACAGACAGATAAGTTTGTTAAATAAAACTTTGGAATATATTTTGGATCATTCTGACTATCCTTTTTTGGTTGTTGTTTGAACTTTGCCTTCTTTTGGTTGTGTTTATATGTTTTTTGGATGACCAGTGATTTGTTTGCACAGTTACCTAGGATTTTCAGGGATGCTACCTTGGATCCTACACAGAGAACTACGGAGATCATTTTTGTCCATCTATAGAACATGTGCCTTCTAGAGAAATCGCTGGTGGTGAGAATTTACAGAGGTAAGAAAACCAGATGGGGGAGGATAGAGGGAAACAGTGTAATAATCCTTTTTCACAGTTGGCCAATTTATTGGTTATATCACCAGGTATTCAGGTGTTGTGTGATAAATTGGAATGTTTGCTACATAAAGAAACCTCTACATACTTGAATATGCTGAATTTACTGCATTACCTAGGATTAAACATTACTCTGAGAGGCTTGAGTGCAGTTAAAAGCCCTTCTACAGCATTTGATCTGATGGATGAGACTGATAAGAAATTCCATATACGGTGGACAGCTACTGGGCATAAATGTAGCATAGAATGGATTAGCATCTTAGTAGAGAGAGAGACTTATTAAAAGTGCAGAAACTTGAAGAGATTAAGATAGTATGTACAGACCTTGCACAGAAAACCTCTCTTACACACTTACAGCAGTTCTTGTCTGGAATAAATGAAAAACTGGTTAATTTTGAAAAAGAAATTGTAGATCAGAAAAAGAAAAAGTTATATAAGGATCTACGTGACTACAAGAGGAATCAGACATTCATATCCAAGCATAATAATTGTAAACCACATCAACACATTAGATTTAAACATTCACCAGGAAGGAAAGACTAGCATGGAGCTTCAATCACCTCTCTAGATAGAGGAGTAACCTCTATGGATTATGAGAGTGAGGACTATCCTCCACTACCACCTGTGGATAGCCCAGAGAATCTCCAAAGAACTTTTCAAAACTTAAAGGAGCAATGAAATGTTAAAAACAAATGGTCATGAAAAAATTTTGAATATGGACCAGAAAATTTCAGAGAAAAACAATTGTATCCATGTTATTTTTAAAGAGGTAAATGGAACTGAAATTGCAAACTCTTCACTATAATCTGGGCAGGCAGACATAGGGGTTCCTCCTAAAATCTCCTTAAGTTTTTGGAATGCCAGCTCACAATCTGTGTTCCACACTACCTTATCTGGTTTATTTTTCCTAGTTGATTCTGTAAGGGGTGCAGCCATTGCACCACAACTAGGCACAAATTTTCCACAGTACCCAGTTGTCCCTAGAAATGTTCTCATTTGCTTTTTAGCAACAGGAAATAGCCATGCTTGAATAGCTTTTACTTTGACAGGTTTTGGCCTAAACTTACCACTCCCCACTCAGTGTCCTAATTAAGTGACCTTTGCCATACCCACCTGAAACTTACTGGGTTTAATTGATAACTTTGTCCTTTTAAACTGGTCTGCAAATGTCTGTAGCATAGTCTTTAATGCAGAGTTTAACCTGTCCACAAGACCATTATTCTGGGGATGGTAGAGGTGTTCTTTAAATATGTCACCACAATGCTTTCACAAACAAGCCAGCAGGTCTGACATGAAGTTGACACCTTGATCAGCTAATATCTCCCTTGGAAAACCTACCCTGCTGAAAATTTCTAGCAAAGCACTTGCCATCTTTTCTACATCAATATCACCTGCAAAAGGAATATTAGGTACCATAGCTAGAAGTGGCAGATGGTAGGCCCTAGGCACTACCGACTGCAGTACTACCTCACCTTCCAGCCCTCTCTTAGGAGTCCACTCTCTATATAGCAAACCTTCCTTCTCTGCCTCAGTATCACCTGCACTAGGAATATTAGGGACTATAACTAAAAGTGGCAGACAGTAAGGTCTAGGCTCTACCAACTGCCATACTACCTCGCCTTTCAGCCTTCCCATAGGAGTCCACTTTCTATACAACAAATCATCATTTTCTGCCTCAATATCACCTGCACAAGGAATATTAGGGACTATAGCTAGAAGTGGCAGATGGTAGGCTCTAGGCTCTACCAACTGCTGTACTACTTCACCTTCTAGCCCTCCTCCAGGAGTCCAGCCTTTATACAACAAACCTTTGTTCCCATATACAGACTTCCCTCTTCCTTGATGTTCAGGTGCTTCCTTAGCTATCTGTCTCAAGCTTTGTAATGCAGAATCCATAAGTTGAGCCTGTCTCAACTCTTCATTTGTGACTTTCCCAAGCTTCTCTTTGACAGAAAGCCTAGTAACACAGCTATACTTTGCTGTCAGCCTGAGTACTACCACTCACCTCCATCCTTGCAGTCACTGTGTCCAAGGGAACATCAGTACCTACCAACGGCTTTGGCTCATTTTTAGACATACTTCTACAGGTTTGCTCTT
The DNA here is from genome assembly GCF_019279795.1 of Protopterus annectens. Lineage (NCBI taxonomy): Eukaryota > Metazoa > Chordata > Ceratodontiformes > Protopteridae > Protopterus > Protopterus annectens. Next base: position 1,576,351,426 of record NC_056733.1, on the reverse strand, counting down.
TCTCTGAAACAGCCACCAAACCAGTCCCAGCTTCAGGTATGAGATCAATATGCATCTCCCCCAGGCTACCATACCTACATGCCTGTCTCCAAGACTGAGTACATGTCACTGCATCCACACAAGGCACTGCATCATCACAGCCATTCCTTTTCAGGTCACCTGCAGGAATAATCTCAAACACAAGCTCCCCTTCCAAAGGAAGCCTAGTAACTTCCAACAGTTGTGGCTCACTGTCAATCTGGGTACTATCACTCACCTCCATCCTTGCAGTCACTGTGTCCAAAGGAACATCAGTACCTACCAGCAGCTGTGGCTGACATTCAGACTTACTGCTACATTATAGCTCCTTCTCTGAAACAGCCACCACATCAGTCCCAGCTTCAGATATAAGATCTTTATACCACAGTTTATGCTTCAATACATTTGCATCATCACAAAAACATTCTACAGCTTCTAAAACTGTGCCTTGTAACAAAGTAGTATCACTACCATGTGACGCTTTAAAATGTGAAGCAATTATTTTATCTTCCCTCATATTCCTAATATCTCTTATGTGTTCCATGAATCTGACACAAAATCCCCTTTTAGTTTCCCCTATATAATACAAGGTACATGGACATCTCAAAGCATAGAGCACCCCTTTACTTCTACATGAATAAACATCTCTGGGTTCAAACTTAACCCCATTTATATTGTTGAAAGTCCTCACAATATTTATACAAACACTGCATCTGTTACAACATGATGTTCCCTTAACCACTAATGTATTTGGTATACCAGTAGCTGGCAAGCAAAACCTACCATGTACTACTATATCCTTTAAACTTCTTCCCCTCTTACAGGAAAAAAGAGGTTTTCCAGGTAAAATCTCCGCCAGAAATCTATCTTCCAGCAAATATTTCCAATAATTTTCTGTCAATGCTCTTATTTCCTCACTTTTGATATTATATACAGATACATAATAAATCGTGTTTGTCACATAACTATTTACCTCTCTATGGCCAGTACCCAATCATTACGTTTCACTCCATAACTATATCTATTATTCCTTCCATCTTTATTCTTATGCACCCCTTCCCATATTCTGGTTTGGGCTTCCTTTAAAATGTCAGGGTCATAACCCCTTCTCAAAAATATACATTTAGTTTGTTCCATTTCCTTCCTCAACAAATTTTTATTACTACATAATCTGGAAATACGAACTAGTTCCCCATAGGGCAAGGCCTTCAATACATGGGGGAGGATGGCAACTAGAAGCATGTAAATATTGGTTGCCATCCACAAACTTCCTATGTATACTGGAAGAGACACTTCCATCAATGTTTCCTTCCAAAATTAGATCTAAATATGTCACTTTATTCCCTTTCTGTAGTCCATCAAATGACAGACCAAACGGGTTTCTGTGCAACTCCAGTATAAACTCATCTACTTCATTCAAGCCTCCATCACACACAAATATCAAATCATCTATGTATCGGAAATAAAAATCAACATATTGTTCCATAAAACCCAACTTAAATAAAAATTGTGTCTCTAAAAAGACATAAAAAGGTTGGCATACACGGGGCCAAATGCTGCCCCCATTGCCGTTCCTTGTCTCTGTCTATACAGCTCATTATTAAAATAAAAATAATTGTTTTTCAAACAAAAACTTACCATATTAACTACAAAATTAGAAAAAGGGTTATCCCCCGTAAAATATCTGATGGCTTCCAAACCATCTTTGTGCTTAATGGAGGTATACAAACTCTTCACATCGAGTACCAGCCAATACTTACCCTTATTCCACACCAACAGGGAGATTCTATGCAATAAATCTAAACTGTCCTGAATATATGCTGGGGATGCCATGACATAAGGCAACAATGTTTTATGTAATACTAAACCTATATTATGCAAAAAATACTTGCAAGCAGTAATGATGGGTCTACCAGGTGGCTCCTCCATGCTCTTATGTATTTTTGGTAAGCAAAAAAAGACAGCTATTTCACTGTTACGATTAAAAAGCCTATCCCTAACATCCTTTTCAGTAAAATAACCCATCCTAACACTATTATCTAGCATTTTTTCATACTCAACTACTACTTGCTTGTATTTGCTTTCATCACATTTTTCATATACATCAACATTATCTAGTTGTTCTTTACACATTTTATAATATTGAAATGCATTCATAATCACAATCTTATTCCCTTTATCAGAGGGTTTTATTACTATATCCTTCCTTTTTTCTAAGATTTTTAATGCTTGCCACTCCTTAAGGGTTAGAGTGTATGTTATTGTATGTCTGTCCAATGAAGCACAATCACAAACATTCCCACCTCCAAAACCTATCATAGACCCAAACTGTGAAATACGTGGGTTCTCAAAAGGTGGCATAAACTTATTAAACGTTGGTATAAAAGACATATCAATCTCACAATGTGCATTCCTGAACATATTTTCTTCCATATCATTATCATGCATCTCCTCAGCATCTTCAGTACAAGAGAAAAAACTTTCGTCAGATTCATTAACCAAAGAATCATTTCTCGTTTCAGTACCAATACCTGAAATCCTAGAAAATGATTCTTAAGGTATATCTTTCTCAAAAATCTAAACATTTCTTGCCTTACCACATGTCCTCTAGGTAATACTGTGGGCATAAACTTGAGCCCTACACTTAACACAGAAACCTGTTCCTGCGTTAAACTACAAGATAGATTAACCAGTAAATCTGGTGCAGTACATAACTCACCGTTTAAATCTTTTATTGAAATAATGTCCATTGTTTTGTCCCTGCTTAAAGTCCACTTTATAACTTCTCCCTGTGTCGCCGATATTAGACCCAAAGTTCCTGGTACATTTCTGTCCCTGGTGAAACTGCTAATGTGGCTGCTGCTGTCTTTCCTGATTCCAAAAGGTTTGCAAATGTTCTGCTGGTCTTTCCGGTTGTGGCAGCTCAGGAAAATCATCACTCATGTCGGTTTCATAGTGGCTTTCCTCATCCGAGGAAATAAACGATGTAGAAGCACTCTTTTTAAACTTGACGTGCTGATGTCTCCGATTCCCCACCTTCCAATTGGATGAGTATGTAAAAGCAAGCCCAGCCTCATATTCATTCACATCCCTCGTCAATTTAGATTTCTTTTGTTCCACAAGTTCAGCCTCCAACAAAAGTAATTTTTTATTAGTCCTCTCCAAGAAACTTTTGATGCTCTGGACTCCCATAGAACTACTAATAGTCTGAGACAGAACTGCTAGTTCCTGTCTCAACTTCTTATGTTTGATTTGATCTCTCTCCAACAAAATGTGTAACCATTCTATCACACATTTATGCAAAGCCTTAAACCAGCGCTCCTTAAACCGTTTATCCATAGGACAATTCAAATCAAAAGGAGTACTGGGATTTTTAACAAATCTTAGTCCTTTGGGTGTAATGTCCAGATCAATATATCTTTGCAGACCCAAGATATTGAAATAAGTTTTAGTCTCTTTTTCCAACAATTTTTCATATTTCTCACACAATTCTCTCATGTCAGATGGAATGACATTCACTGTCTGTCCCACAGAATTAAAGGGATCAAGTACCCTCTTAGCTCTTTCTTTCACAAATGTCTCAAACAATGGACCCATAACTGTACCAGTTTGTCAGTTCTCCAAAGTTGAACCCAGAGTGTGCACAGAACCATTTAAATACTGCTCCATGGTTCTCTGAGAACCCGGCTGAGCTCCCAGACCACCGACAGCTCCCACAATGGGCACTGGTTCCTCCCGAAATATACGGGGAACATCCATATTAGGGTCAGACGCCATACCCCAAAACAAAATAAACAACTGCTTCTCCTTCTTCCTCCGATAATAAAACAGCTCTGACCCAAAAAAAAAAAACACAGAATGTGGCAAACAAGAACAAACAGGAAGGCAAGTACCAAAATTTAATTTTCTAGCGCTTCGGTGTCACCACCTTCAGGGAATATCAAACAGTAACAAACATTTACACACATTTTTATAACTTACACAATTAACATCAATCATTAACCAATTAAATAACCACTTATACTTTAAAGCAAACATTTCCAATTTAGGTTATTATTTAAACCATTAGGCACTAGCGTTTTATATTTCAAAATATAAATACTCTCTTTATACCACAGTTTATGCTTCAATACATTTTCATCATCACAAAAAATTCTACAGCTTCTAAAACTGTGCCTTTTAACAAGGTAGTATCACTACCATGTAACACTTTAAAATGTGAAGCAATTATTTTATCTTAATTCATATTCCTAATATCTCTTATGTGTTCCATGAATCTGACACGAAATTCCCTTTTAGTTTCCCCTATATAATACAAGGTACATGGACATCTCAAAGCATAGACCACCCCTTTACTTCTACATGAATAAACATCTCTGGGTTCAAACTTAACCTCATTTATATTTACATCAGTCCCAGCTTCAGATATAAGATCTGTCTGGATCCCCCCCAGGCTACCAGACCTACATGCCTGTCTCCAATCTTAACTGCATATCACTGTAGGCATACAAGGTACTGCATATCACTGTAGGCATACAAGGTACTGCATCATCAAAGTAATTCCCTATCAGGATATCTGCAAGAATATTTTCACATACACCTGCTTGCTTCCTCTTCCACCCCCCCAGTCAAAATTAACCCTATCTAAAGGTATTTGGACTGTCCATGCAAGTACTGCTCTTCTCTAACCATTGCTGGCCTCACAATGGTTATATCAGAAGTTGTGTCTCTCTTAGCAGTACCCGGTTTACCATCTACTAAGACAGGATATAGATTTTGGTAACAGATTGGCACCCCTGTTGTTTCTGAACAACTTACAACTAGACTGTCAACCCTGTTGTTTCCAAACAACTTACCAATGGCAGTTTGTTATCATCCCTTGTTGGCTCCCTCACCTTCTGTTTCTCACCTTGTCTTGATGGACATTTGACTGCTATGTAGCATCTCTGGTTATACTTGAAACATCTAATCTCTAACCGTGTCCTTAGACTAGTTGTTTCCCTGTTACTGGTGTACTTCATTGGAGTAGTTTAGACTGCCCTCATGGGATCCCTGATGTCCATGTGCAGTATTGAGTATCCCTTTTTTATGCATTGGTGCTGTGCTTGCTAAGTAAGTAAAGATCCCCTTTTCTCCCCATCTCCTCTGCAGAGTTACACTCTTGGTCTGATAATCAGATTGTCATATTTTCAGGCAAAGTACCGAGGACTTTTTCCCCTCACGAAAAGGTCTGCAAGTCTCTCAGAAGTAGTAACCTGACACCCACTCACCCATCTGTGAAAGTACTTAAATCAGCAATATAATCACGTACAATTTCATCTGCCTTGTATCTGTGTTCATAGTATTATAGGATCATAGGATCATAGGATCACAAGAGATTACTAAGCTAATGGCTATGGAGCCCTCACAAGCCTGGCCACAAGTTTATCCCCAAAATAGAAGCCTCAATCAGCACCGGTCAGCCCTGTAAATGAGGGACACAGGTGGAACCCCTAGGACAAATTTGTGGTTACCCATCCACTCATCGAGGTTACTCTTGAAGAGATCAGTGATATACTTTGCTTGATGTGTATAGGAAGTCTATTCCAGAGAAGGGGCAGCCTCTGGGAGACAAACCTGTCTCTCCAGCAGGTTTTGCTAATGTCACATATTATATTCAAGCCTTTTGACTGGGTACTATGTGAGGAGGTAGACTTATGGATATGGAGCATCTCTAGTAGAGCATGGACTGAGATTGCCTTTGTAGGCAAGACACAGATCACCTCTGAGCAATCTGTATGATACAGAGTAGAGTGATAGTGATTTGAGCCTGTCCACATAGGACAGGTGTTGGAGGCCATGGATTCTCTTTGTGAGGTATTTCTGTGGCCTTTTCAGTTGGTGCAGGTGTTTGGAGAGGTACATACCAAACAGGGCATTGTGTACTCAATTATTAGCTTAATGAGGAGGAGTACAGAGAGGTAATAACCTCCTTTTTTTAGGATGTGATCCCTTTACTTATGAGATGAACCAAGTAAAAGACTTTTCTGACCACTGCAACTACATAATGGCCAAATGTGAGATTCTTGTCAACTTGTGTACCCAGGTCTCTCACCACAGGCTGTGTGCTTAGGGGTTGCCATTAATGTGGTAATCAGTAGGAGGTTGTGTTTTTGCCGAATGATAAGATAAAACACTTTTTTTGCATTTTATTTAAGGCCATGACTTTGGCACCAGTCATTTGTTGCTGCAAGACACTCTTGAAGTATGTTAACATCATTTCAGAGCAATGTGTCCCAGTTTAAGACCTCTGATGCACTCACACTTAAATAAATAAAATCTCACACATCCAAACACTTCTGGGAAAGCCTGACACAGATTTTCACCTGTGTCCCTTCCCCAAAATAATACAGTAATGCTGCCAACAATCAGAGTGCTTTGATGCCTTTTTAAATGGGTGTCCAATTGTTAAAATTACTTATGAAAACAAATGATAACAAATGACCTAGTCAGCCAGGCTTTCAGAGTGGCCCAGGAAGTTATCAAGGCAAGTATAAGCACTCTCAAATCACTAAGGAAAACACTGATTGACAAGCCACATAGTAAGTTACTTAATAATAATATATTTAATAATGAGCAAAATGATTAAAAATATAAAACAGTAATTCCCAATAAAGAAACAGAACTCAATCACCAGGAAAAGGAAATCAATGCTGAAAGATAGAAATTCAACATTTAGAAAATATCTAACTGATCTAACTGATTAGCTATAATTTCCTATCTGACTGAAAAAGACTGTCCCTGATCTAAACTGCATTACTGCAACAGAGCAAAGGCAGGCTTACATTTCTTGGTGAGTCCTTTTGGGTATCCACTGCACAGTACATCTGTGAACAACTCACAGCTGGCTGTTAACCGACTTCTGTAACTGACAGCTTTAACCTCCTGTTAACTGTCTTCAGCAGACTTTTTTAGACTAGTCCAACTGTCACAACTCTCCGGGTTCTAATTTTCATTTCATATTTTGAAAATGAACCAACAGCAGTTTACTAAAGTTTCTTCCTGTCTTTCAGCTTCTGACAGTAACACATATTAACTGTCAACATTCTGATGACATCATCTGCAGATCACCTGTATCTGAAACAATCTGCAGTTAGAATCTTTCTTCAAACCAAGCAGAAACCTAGCAGTGTGGAGAGTGTGAAGTTCACTCCTTGAAATATGTTATGCACTTAGTTCACTAATAAAAACTGAAATTTAAAATATGTACTACAAAATATTAAAATAGTTAGTAGTTCACAGTTGAATTAAAAATGGAATATCCTTTATTGAAATAGGCAAACAAGCAATCCTAGTTGAGTATAAGGAAAAGCATTAAAGACATTCATTATTTATATATAATCAGGTTATTTAGAGCAAGGGAGTGGTTACAGAGAGTGGTCCTGTTAAAAGCAATAAAAGCATTAAACTCATTCCTTTAACCATGTCCCTCTTCCGCTGAACACCATAGTGTAAACTGAGACTGTGGTACCTTAGAACTGAAACTAAAAAGCCAGAGACAAATTAAAATATATAAGAACAGCTTATTAAGGCTAAACTACTAATCTAAACTTTATTAATTAAGAAACCAACTCACTAACAAAATGACTAATTTATTAACAAAAGATCTACCACTAGACATCTATCAGAATAAATATTAGTAAACATCCCAAAACACAGCCAGCACTTGGAGAGTATGTTAGACCCAAATTTTAATTATAAAATAGCAAGATAAACAAGACATGTCTTGCTTATCTTACTATTTTATAATTAAAATTTGGGTCTAACATACTCTCCAAGTGCTTCTTATTTATCTTGCTATTTTATAATTAAAATTTGGGTTTAACATACTCTCCAAGTGCTGGCTGTGTTTTTGGATGTTTACCCATTTTAGCCGTGCACTGCTATACTTGCAGGAGCATTCTTGTGTAAGGAATAATATAGCAATAACCCACGTCTGGGTGTGGGTAATGCTGGATTTACCCATGATTGGTGTGGTTTGGTCACGAGGGCGAAGGCTGAGTGGCCAAACAAAGACAACCGTGGGTAAATCCACATTACCCACACGCAGAAGTGGGTTATTGCTACTATACAATGACATTATTTAAGAAAAAAAAATAATTACTTTTCTTAAATAATGGCATTGTATAATGCCTCCTTGCTGCCCTTTCACAGCTGTCTGGTATTCTGCGGCAGTTCTGATGTACTGCGCATGCATATGCTTACGCAGTACATCAGAGCTGTGGGCAAAAGCAACAGAGAAAGCAAGATTTCCGTTGCTTTTTACAAAGTGTCTTGCTATGTTAAAAGAGTTTAACATAGCGAGACACTTTAAAAAAACCAACGGAGATAGGAAGATCTCTGTTACGTTTTTTTAAAAGCTGTCTCACTATGTTAAACTCGTTTAACATAGTGAGACAGTGTGTAAAAAGCAACAGAGATCTTGCGTTCTCCATTGCTGTAAAAAAAAGAGTTATACTAATGGAAAAAGTCCGGGCGACCGGACTTTTTCCATTACTATAACTCTGGTTTACAACTTGCACGCTAACCAATCAGTGTGCACATTTTGGAATATTAATGGGGGGTCATTGTATAAATATTAGTAACTTATAAACTGAAACACTTTTAACAAAAATTGCTTTCATACCAAATAAATACTTCATCAGGTTTGTGTGTAAAAATCATATCATAATATTAATGAACATGTGTATAAATCTACAAGTGAACTAGGTTAAAACCATAGTTATAATTACTAAATTGGAAATCCAGTGAAAAATGTTAAAAATAAAGCATTAAGGCCTTGGGGATCTGTTCAAGTGTAGAATCTAAATAAGAAAGCCATTAGTTTAAAAGAGGAAAAAAATATCAGAAAACAGCACTAATGTCAGCTATTTTCATTATAAAATATTTATAATGTTTGATGCTTGTTTATAACAATATTAGCATGTACAATATTAGTGTGTAATGTCAGCATTAATCAGTTCCATATCAGACTTTTAATAGTCATTAAACAGTGGGGCAGTTTTCTGAGTTCTAGTATGCTTTTTATGGAGCAATAATAATTAAACCCTGGTTTTCTAAAAGAGTTCAGTTTCAGCTGTCGCAGTAGTACATACTTTTCTTAAAGATTAGGGTTGTTTGTGTTTGACCCAGTATATGTTGCATACTGGGTTTCCTGAGACTATGAGGGATACCACAGATTTTTCTTTTTGCAGAATCTCAACAAATACAGGGACTGTTTTTTGTTGATTGTACAGATAGCTGAGCTGTGGAAATGTTGATGGTATTTAATGGAAAGACAGGTAAGTGGGCTGGAGGGGTGAGATTGTGTGTGTCTATGTGAGTTAAGGTTAGGGATGAGAATAGGACAGGTATTGTATGTTTGTGTGTGAGTTTGTGTATTTTAAGGGTTATGATCAGGGTTAGGTTAGACGATAGATATAGTGTTGTTTGTAAATGTTTGTCCAGGTTTGTCTTGTGTATTGGCAGTGTTATGGGATGGTTAAGGTGTAGGAGTAGAGTTGAGGGAAGAGGCAGTGTTAAGGTTAGTGTTAACACCCATTACTAAGGTGGTGCAGTGGGGTGAAACTCTAACATTAAGCATTATTGACTAACTGTAATCCACTCTGATTTTCCAGAAAATCTAAAATTATACAAAAAACAAAATCAGCGACATTCTGAAAATTGCGGACAGTTAATAGTACACAGCTTTCATCTTTCCACCCATGAAAGCATCGCCAGTGTTGCTATCTTCCTGGAAAGAAACATTAACAATGAGGAAGACAAGCTTGAGCATAATCAATTGAAATAATCAGATGTTTTGTCTGTTACTGTGTTTTATCACAGTGTATAGATGAAATGTGTCATTGTTCCACTCACCAGCTAGGAGTGAAAAATAGCAACTGCAGAATTTTCTTAGGTCTTCATCATTATTTCTATGATTCCATCCTCTACAGTGATTGTGATGATGATGATGATGTTGATATACAACATCTACTCACAAGTATTTTTAAATCACTACTGGTTTGCTGGATTGATACAATAATAAAGCACAGATATACGAAAATAGATGCCTTGATGCCATTCACGTTAATGAGTAGAAGATTGTGCAGATGTATTTGACAGGTCAAAGCTATCTACTTTTGAAGATCCTTACAGGGTGAAGGCAGCCTGCAATGGAATTTGATTGTATGAAACGTCTTATTACTGAGCAACTATTAGTGTCTGCAAGTGGGTGGGAGTGACCGATAATATCTCTGATGGTGGGTCATAGAAGAAGGATCAACCGTTAGTTAAAGCTCTTGTTGCTTCTATCGATGTGTCTCACAAAGCTGGACTGCAGTGATCAGCAATTTTAAAATAAAGTGCATTTTCTTCCAGTGGGACTTGTGGTATGACAAGCCATGTTTTTACATGCTTTTGAAATATACAGCATTGTATTTGTGAAGTGCACTGGAATTTGTTCTGTAACTAGTGTTCTTATAAATAAAGGCTTGAAACTACATACAAGCTAAATGAAGGCAACTCATGAAATATTTGGACCAATGGATTTTTCAGATTAAGATGCATCTGCCATTAATAAGGAGTTGATACAGTAAACTATTACAAAATTTTGGAACAATAGAAAGAAATTTTTCAGAAACATAGAACATTATGAGAATCACTTTAGTGGTACTTTTTAAGGTATGCAGTTGTCAGATTAAATGAATAAGCAATCACACTACATTTACACATAACCTAAATTGTGTAATGGATATATTTTCAGTGTATTTTAATTATTGTCTTACAGTGCATGTAAAAAGCTAGGTATTCAGTTAAGAATTCAGACCCCAAGAATTAAGAGTTTTTGTATCAAAGTTTAAAGGCGTTGGTCACGGCAGTAATTTGTTAACATTGTGAAGTTCATTTTCTGTCACAGAAATCCCATGATCTTCCTGTATGTGGTATATAATGTTAAAATAATGAAATAAAGTACATCACAAGTGAGATATAAATGTTGCAGCTGTTCATTGTGGCATTTCACCCAAATGCTGTAAAAATACAGTTAAATCTGTTGCTGCTTCCTTTGGCTTAATCTGTAATTTATCCCTAACCCAGGGCTGCTTTCCAACTAAGTGGAAACATGCCTAGTTATTCCCATGTATAAATCAGATGACAACTAGTCTGTCTCTAATTACAGATAAGTTATTCTTCAGCCAAATATTTCTAAAGTGCTTAAACATGTATTTTTCAATACAGTCATTTTTGTTCTGATTAAATTAATTTATTTTTATTGAGTAATTACCATCCATATTTTTCTTGGTTTGAACACTATATATGCAATATGTATTATAAGAATGTTTTGTTTGATCCCATTTAGGGCAATTTCTTAACTTTGTACATGACTTTTAATTTAATAGATTTGTAAATGACAAGCATTACTCTTTTTCTGTCAAACCAAGGTCAATGGCAGATGTAAAACTTTGCAGAAAGGCTAGCTTCAGACTCAAGAGACATTAGGGATATGCTTACTGCTGTTAGTGTTTATTGTGCAGTGCTATGCTTTGGCCTCCTGACTAAGCTATGGAAGCCATTGGTAAACCCTGCTCTAAACACAACTGAGTATTGCATACTGTTGGCTTGTAGATTCATACTAAGCTTCTGAAGGGCTGTTATTATTCCAGATTTTAAGCATATGTCATTGCTATCTTTCAAGTCATTAGTAAAGATGCTTAGCAATGCATACTTACTAACAAATACGTTTTGTGACACTTTTTAGTAACAGTTATATTTTTTATTAAGAACACAGTCTCTTTTTGCTCAATTTGTTTTGAGGGATGCTGTCCAGATACTCAGCATAATATCTTAGTATCCCTTGTCATCTTGAAGAGCAGCATAGTTAAATTTTGTGCGTGTGTGTGTGTGTGTGTGTGTGTGTGTGTGTGTGTGTGTGTGTGTGTGTGTGTGTCTGTGCATGTGTGTGCGTGTGCATGCATGTGTGTGTGTGTGTGTGTGTCTTCTACTCATAGTATTAATGCTTCCATACCTCAAGTGTATGCATTGACTCTGATAATTGACTGTTCAATGGTCTATGGTCTGATTTGTTACCTTTCTCAGAATGGGATAGGTTTCAGTCATTGGTGCAAATTCAGTAAAGCCTACATGGCCCACTAAAACTGTGCACATCACGATAGCACACTGTTTTGAATTTAGCTCCACATGCGTGCAGAGATAGGCAAACATAGTAAACACAATAGTATGCTAATTACAGCATAATCAGATGAACTGTATGCTAATCAAACAATCCAAAATGGAGGAGCTATTCAACAAGCTATTAAGCAATCATGTATACTCAGTGCTAGTTTTCCCTGCGAATTCCAAAACCTACTGGAATATAGACACAGAAACTAGGCTACACAGAAAGAATGTTATGGCTGTTGTTGCTCTTATTCATGTGTATGTGCAGCAGGCCCATGTGAATGCTACTGCTGCTACTAATAGACCATGGCCAAGATGGAGAGGGATGTTTAGACCCCATTTAACTTTTCACAATCTGTATGAGGTGGAAATTTTAGAGCACTACAGGGTGGATAAAGACACAGGACAGGAATTCTGCAACCTCTGTCATCCTCAAATGAGAGCAAGGGCATACCGAGGGGAACCACTATTGGTGGAGACTAAGGTATGTGTTGCACTTAGAATATTAGCTACAGGAACCTTCCAGAGACCAGCAGAGAACATGCTAGGGTTGTCACAGGCATCAACATCCAGGATCTTACATCAGATCCTCAATGGTATGCTACAACATGCCAGGGACTACATATATTTTCCCAGTACACCGAGGGCAAAGCCACAACTATGCAGGAGTTCTACCATATAGCACACTACCCTAAAGTCCTGGGTGCCATAGACTGTACACATGTAGAAATCAAAGCACCACCAAGGGAACAGGGGAATGGTATACATAAATAGAAAGTGTCAAGCGCTTCCACTCCATTAACTGTCAGGTCATGTGCAATACTAAGGGAATTATCCTGAATGTGTGTGCTGGCAACCCAGTCAGTTACCATGACTCACATATCTGGCACAATTCTCGGCTGTGTGAGATGTTTTCTAGTGTGGATATCTTACAGATTAATTTACTGGGGGATGCAGGTTATGTACTGGAACCATGACTGATGATACCCATCAGAAATGCGCATACACCAACTGAAGAATGTTATAATGAGGAACATGATCAAACAAGAAATATCACAGAGCATAGGTTTGGGCTGCTAAAGTCATGGTTCTGTTGCCTAGCTACATATGGGGGAGCCCTGTAGTACAATCCCCATACATGTGCTGAAATATTCACCATCTGTGCCATTCTTCACAACATTATCCAGAGAAAACAGCTTCAGCAGAAGCACCAAGGGAAAGGGCCACACATCCCACCACCACTGGCAAGGTCATAACAGCCACACACAGGTGAGGAGTCAGAGGTGGAACTAGCATCTGCTGTGAGTGTAGGCAGATGTATAGACATGCACAATATACCCTCGCACTGGCCAAGAGGAAACATATTGCACACATGCCCATCACATAAGGGGCTATCCTACACACATACATTTAGTAACATTGATGCCAGGCAATGCTCACAGCTTTACTTACCCATGTAATGGCTGTGTACTACTAGCATCACAAAGAGTCAACCCCAAATTAAAACTCTTGCGATTGCTAGATTTCCATGGTACATTTTGGACTTGGAATAGAAAAATAAATGTCTAATAATACAAGTGAATGGCATATCCTTGCATACTGTTACTTGCTAATGTAAGTAAGTATAAGGTGGCTGATTCTTACAGCAATGACATCAATATGTGACAGCAGTGACTTATGTGAATACATGTCATGTGTATCTAATAACTATCATGCATCATCACTCATTCAATTTTCATCCCTCTCTCATTTTATATTTTTTTTTTCAAAGAATCAATCCACAATTGTATTTTTTATTTTGAATAAATAAAAATAAAAAAAAGAAAAAAAGAAATAATGACATGCATTTCAGTTTCAGACTTCATATCCCTTAGAAAAATCATAAAGTAATGCAAAACCTGTTATTCTATCAACTGTCTAAGTTTGTAAGATCAAAATATTTATAAATTCTCCCTATTGTTGGGCCCTTGTCCCACTTTTATTTATGGCATGGTCCAGCTTTGTTGGTCTAAGTGGTTGGGAGGGATGTACACATTTAAAAAACCTGTAAGAAAGCAGTATAATTTTCAATCTTGAATCCAAAGGAGAGAAAACAAAGATATGGCACAGTTATCATCATTTGCACAGGGTGATGTGTGTGTGTGTGTGTGTGTGTGTGTGTGTGTGTGTGTGTGTGTGGTGAGTGTGTGTGAGTAAGAAAGAGCAGCAGGCAGACATTTGGATAAAGTATCAAATGACCACTGAGACAGAATGAGCTGTAAACCTCATGACTGACCTATGTAACTATTATGTGCATGTGTCTGTATGGGCATTCCAGGTGAAAATCAGCATGTGAGTATCTGCAAGACCACAGCAAGTTCTGTGCTACCTCTGCATCCTGTATGTCAGACAGGTGGTAGTTGTGCATGGTAGAGGTGACACTTCATCATTGTCATCCCTGAGCATAAACATCAGTGCCCATGGTCAGATGCACTGTTGCTACTTGAATGTGACTGATGTCTGCTGGATGAGCTCTCCTCATGAGTACAACCAGTACCATGACCCCATGGCCTACTACAATGATATGGTCATCTCAACCATTGACAGAGCAGTAAAAGTAGTGCCATTATGGGAGCATGATCGGGTATGGCCAAATCAGCCAACATCAGATGAAGTGCCTGAACTATGTCCATGTGGAAGCTGTCCTCCTCTCAGCAGATGCTCCATCACAGACACCACCCATTCCAATGTGTCATTCATCCAATCCATTAAATCAGCAGTATGGTGGAGGCAGTCACACATGTCAGCCTGTGCCACATCTACAACCCTAAGCATTTCCGCAGAGGCCCTATTGGAATGCGCCTGTACCTCCATGCCAGCCCTAAACATATGTTGAGTGGCACAGAAAAACTCACCAGGATCAAGTGAAGAGTGAACAGCAGACCTCCTCCAAGCACCCCAACAAACCTCCTGTGTGACACCTTGACCGCACTTTGGCTATGGGCATATTCAATGGGCACTGAAGCTGTAATAACTGTGCTACCCTGATCAAGTGTTTCACCCTCCACCTGTCCAATATTTGAGGACTCACTGGAATAGGTTTTTGTAAGCCTACTGGCTGTATCTTATGGAAATATGGGGGATGGTTGAATGACAAAGTCAGTGTCAGATTCATCCTCTGTACCTCCTGAATACACCTGTGTTTGGCCATCATCATCATCAGAGTCTGCAATACTCTGACATCAGGTGGTAACAGTCCTACACTTCCACTGTCAGGATCACCTGTGATAATAAGCAATAAACACAGGAAAGAAATTAAAACCTACACTACTAAAATTTAATATATGCTATCAAACTAACACTGGTGCCACTATCACAGATGGTACAGCAATACACACACAGCCTTGACATCCACCTCACACAGATGGATAAATTCATATTTCTGTGAAATGCTCATCAGTACTGAAATAAACATTTTTGGCTTATTATGTACAGATGACTTCACACGTGCTAGGGAGGATGTCCTGGAAGAAGTTAAAATGTAAGAACACCATCATCACAATAGCAATAACCCAGGGAGAACAATTTTTTGCATTTATATGTCCATTAACAATACTTTTAACTGAAACTTGGCTGACACGTCTACCCCAAGCCCATATGTAATAAATTAGAATGCGTTGTTAACTGTATCAGTCTATATGTAGAATTCCCCCCCAAAAATTATTAAACCAACTTAACTATTACTTTCAATATTTTACTGAACAGGAAATTGTTAAAAATTGCCATAAGTAAGCCTACCTAAAAGCTCCTCCTGGGACATACTTGTCCTCCCCAAAACAGCAACACCAACATCAATCACATGCTATTGTGAACTTTCCACTGAGCTCTCCCTGACAGTGAACAGGAACTCTCATTTGGTGTCACTAGTGGCTCTGTAGCAGCCATCCACAGTAGCCAACTGTCTATGGGCCACTGCAGCTGCTCTCCACTGGGCTGATGAAATCATATCAGTGGCCCAATGACACACGTGATCATATGTCCTGCTATGCCCCCAATGGCATTGATGCTATTCCCTATCTGGTTCCTAATCTGCATTATGACAGACATATCCCCACATCGTCTCAGGAAGAAAGGCACCATGTCACTGAAAGGCTTGGACAATGGCATCATTCTCAGAGTCACTGAAGGGGGAGGCTGTGTGCTGGGATTGGGACACTTGGGTTCCATAGTCTTAGGTGACATAAAACACAAAAGAAGGATACTACACAAAAATATTGTATAAATAAAAGTCCTGCTTAGATATAACACATATTATTAATTGTTCAATATTACCCACTGGAGAACCACAAAACTTCAGTTATTAAAATATAAAAAAATTATGTGGTTGTAACATATCACAGTCACACACAAAGCAAGTTTTGATCCAAAATAAGGACTAACAAGAGCAAACCTCTGTAAAAATGTTTTGATTGTGGCAACACACACATGGAACTTGCCCCTGCCCGCAAACAACAGGCAAATGGCAGTTAGTACCAAGCAAGGAATAACACATCAGTCAATTGTTATAAGTGTTGTCCAACAAAAATCTCACAAAATGGGTATACATTTACTACAGTAAGTCATTTTAGTGCAATTGTCTTTCAACTCTACCTTTGTCCAGCATTCCCTTAGAGGTGGCTATGGGCCATCCTAGAAGGCTGACACATTTGTATCATTGACAATATAAAATCTGCATTTCACTGAAACAGCATAGAAGAGTTTAAAAGAAACAGTTGTAACAATAACACTTATAGTGAAAGTTAATAATGCTGTGTATCTGAAAAAGTAAAATGCCCTAACAAAAATGTATATGCCATCTGTAAACTTTTAAGAAGTGCATACATAAAAAACTGCATTTGCTAATGCATATATCTATAAAAATAACTTCCCTAGTAATGTGTGAGCAAACCTAGTATGTAATTGAAAAATTTATCATACCTGATCAAGATCAATAGTCTTCTGTGCAGATAAATCCACAATCTTCTTCTGTGTTGTCCACATACATAACTCTCTTCACCTTCAGGTTTCCTAGCTACACGGTTACCTTTTTATAGTGCAGAGTCAGGCCTGTGAGCACAAGTGATGATCCAAATGAGATGTGAACTCATTAGAGTTGCTGATTCCCAATTTTTGGCTCCATGTAGCAAGCGTAAACATAGTACAGGCACTCCCTCAGTGTTAGCTTGTAATAGATTGCAACTGTGAATGATTAGTCCTTCAGTGTTAGCTGCTAATAGATTGCAACTGTGAATGATTACTGGTAGGGAGAAGGAAAACACAACAATTCAGACTCTCTTACCTGCAGTGGGTGTGTCACCCAGGAAGCCCTTCTATTCTGCTGTTGCAGTATTCTTTACATGAGGGAGATTGCCTGCCAAGCAACCTGACATTGTCCAGTATACAAATGAGCTTAGTGCCTAGGTTGCATGGTACATCGCACATAGGCTGCTATCAAACATAGGCCATAAAAGTGATGTATGCATGCACCATCCTGTGAAATTCGTTGCCACCAGACAAAATGTGTCTTCCGTACATACGGTCTGCTTGCCAAATAATTTTCAGTTTCTATGTCTCGGATAAGTGCCCCATTGGGGAATCCTTTTTATACTATTTGGTTGTGTATAGGGTTTAATAACATCCAAGAAGGGTAAATGCCAATGTGAACATCAGATTCCACATAAGGACAACCAACAACAGTGTCTTAGGCCTACCCACAACCATAAGGCTTCCCAATTTGCCAAACCTTTGTTCCCAAAACCTTAAGAAGTAGGCAGGATTGCCTTTCTTATCTACTTAGAAAACCATCTACTTAGAAAACCAGTAAGAAAAATACACAAACAGCAGCAAAATGTTGGTCCCAAACAAAAACCCCATAAAACCAAGAAAAAAGAACAGACCAGCATCCAGTTTAAAAACACACAAAATGTTTAATAAATAAGATAAAACAGATAAGTGCTTTCAAGCATTAAGCTCTTTTTCAGATCTAAAAGTCACAAACTAGGAAGCAGCACTTTAAACAGAAACACAAATTCCATTCAATAAAAACTATACAATCAAAAAATACAAGAAATTCTTCAATGAAGCAGCTATCATGAAAGTAATGCAGGTCTTAAAGGTACAGTCTGTAGCCTCACCATTCACTTCATCTCTGCCAGTTCAGTATTATGAACAATTTTACCTCCTCTCTTATTCTTTTTCACAGCTATAAAACAAAGAATGAAAAACTGTGCCCTGGATTCATAGAAATATGTTTCATAAGCACAATTGTCATGTTGTTAAGCTGGATATCATTTATATGCTTTAAAATTATTTCTTTAAAAGGCCTATTAGTTTTCCCCACATGGAAGTGAGGGCATTCACTACAGACTGCCAGGTACACCAAATCACAACTTCTACAATCAGCATACAGCCCGGGACAAAAAAAAATAAAACCAGTCAAAGGGTGTTGAAAAGTTTTAGCATTTGAGATATAACTACATGCTTTTACATAAACAACAAGTAAGGTCCCAACTCAGATCTATGAGGACTGTAGTAATTGCCCAAGCTAGGACCACTGCATAGCTGTCTCTTCAGAGACATAGCATTCTTATAGCAGAAAATAGGTTTGTTGCCTACTACTTCTTTAATGCAGTCATCCATCTGAAGAATTAACCAGTTCTTCTGAACAATATCACACACACTCCTGATGTTGCTTGAGAAAAAGACAGTTTGGCAGACTTTCTCATAGAGCGTTTTAATGCTCTCATGTCCCCTACACCCTCCTCCAGGGTTTACTGTACCTACCTACTATGAATTATTGCAGGTGGAAATCCCCAGTACCTCAGCTGCCCGCCCATCCTTCCTGCATTCTTAGATGCATTTGTATCTTCAAGTAAAACTCCAGATTCACAGCCTCCAGCACCCAAAAAACAGACAGATTTTATAAGGTGCCTGTAGACTGCAAGTTTTTGTTCAAAGCACCCTCGGCTGACCCATTGGTCATCACTGTGGCTTCAGACAAGACCTCTAGGTTTCTTCCCTCAACTTCTTGCTTCCTTCTGTCAAGGGCAGCAAACATTTGCAGAGCATGGGGAAAAGTGTAAACATTTGCCATACATGCCTTTAGGGCAATCATCTACCAAATCCACATGACAAAATACTCTTTAGAGTGCTTATCCCAGTTATCTAAAATCTTTTCATATTTGCCTGATTCTGAGACTAACCCCATATTACACCCACCCCTTTCCCTTCTCCTTTCTCTTTTAAGTCCAGCTTGGGAAAACATTACTCAAGACTCTTGGGTGCTTTCCATCGTGAAGGAGTACTATATGGTTTGGGAATCTTTAGCTCCTTTCAGGGGCATTCCCCAACCATCCAAAGAATAACGTCCACTGTTTCTACAGGTGTTGCAAAATCTGTTGGATCAAGGCATGATTCAACATGTCCCTATTCATCAAAGAGGCAAAGGATTTATTCCAGGGTGTTTCTAGTTCCAAAGAAAGAAGTCCCCTGGAGACCCATCATAGATCTTTCCTTAATCAACACCTACCTGAAAGTACCCACTTTCTGTATGCTTACATTACAAGCTCTGTTCCCTCTGATCTTACCTCAAGCCTTTATGGCCTCAATAGACATAAAGAATATCTACCTTCACATTCCAGTTCATCCCAGTTACAAGAAATATTTAAGGTTCTCTTTAGCCTCTGGACACTTTCAGTTTTCAGCTTTGCCCATTGGTCTTTCTACTACTCCAAGCGTATTCACAAAATACCTGGCACCAGTTGTGGCATTCTGCAGACTGCAGAGCATCTATGTTTTCCCATACCTGGATGATATTCTTCTGCAGAGCATCTAAGATTTCCCATATATGGATGATATTCTTTTCCAAGCAGTCAGTCCAGAGGCACTAGAGAAAAATATAAGCCATGCAGTTTCCATACGTCTATCCCTAGAGTTCTCTATAAATTACCAATCTCTTCTCTCCCCATCACAGGACCACATTTTCCTGGGATGTAAGATCCAAGCAGACCTCATGAAGGTTTCCCTTCCCATTCAGAATGCCCAGGAGCTCAGTGCTTTCTTTAAAAGCCTCAACCCTCCCTAACACATCTCAGCCAGAATCTTTCTCATAACCCTGGGCTTCATGGCATCCACCATCCCTATGCTCCCTCTGGCAAAAATGCACATGATGAAATTGCAATGGTTCCTGAAATTGGTGTGGGCACAACATGCACATCTACTGGAGTTCCAAAGTCCCCTTCTTCTCTGCCTGAAGAGGGAAATAACCTGGTGGATTCAATAACTCTCCACCATCCCAGACCTCCAACTTCATCCTCTTTCACAAGCACAAGAGATGTACACAGACACCTCAGACACAAGTTGCAGAGCAGCCTTTAGCTCCATGAAAGCACAAGGCACCTGGTCACTCTCTCAAAGAAAGAATCACATCAACATAAATGAAATGAGAGTACTGCTGCTGACACTTCTCATTCCAACACCCTTAAAAATGTTCGCACACAACATGACAGTCCTCTAGTATGTGAACAAATGGGGGGCAGATCTTACCACCTGTGCAGGCTAGCCCTGCAAGCATGGGAGCTGGCAGTCAAATTGCAGACACTCCTTCAGGTAGTATACATTCCCTCAAGCCTGAATGTATTGGCAGGCTCATTGACCGGGTCCAAAAAACAACCCCATGAATGGATGCTTCACAGGGATGTGTTCCTGGACATTGTCCACTGATGGGGTACTCCACAAGTAGATCTCTTTGCCTCCTTCATAAACAGACAACTTCCTCAATTTTGTACCAGCGACCCACATCCTCTGGTCTGGAAAGTGGTCACACTCAGTTTTTCATGGAGAGGGATGTTTCAATATGCATTTCCTCCCCTAACTCTCATTCCAAAAGCCCTACTAAAGATACAGCAAGACATACTAAACATATTGAGGGTAACCCCCTTTTGGCCAAGACAGCATTGATTCCTCTTACCCCTGTATTTAGCCCAGGGCAATCACCTTAAGTTACCTCACAGAGTGGACCTACTCACACAACACAAGGGAACCCTCATCCACCCTCTCCTGTCAACACTGCAGATGACAGTGAGGGTGACAGGGCATTGATTCCTTTCAGACACCTTTTTTCAGAGGATGTGCCTAGGGTACTGCAAGAAGCCAGCAAACCTAATATGAGAAAAATCTTATTTATCCAAATGGAAAAGATTTTCAATTTGGTGTCGCTCACGTAACCTGGGCCCACTAACAGTGGAATTCTCTATGGTTCTCTCATACCTGTATCAGTTGCTGGATGCTAGTCTAACATATTCTTCAGTGAAAGCATGCATGTCGGCTATCTCTGTCTGTCTGTCTCTCTTACCTCCCTTGGCTTTTGGATTTGAAGCCAAACAATTCCTGAAAGACATTCTTCACATTAGGCCTCCCAGAAAACCAGCTCCATCACCCAGGATCTTAACCTTTTCTTGGAAGAACTGACCTTAGACCCTTTTGAGCCAGCAGCTTCTGCATCTCTAAAACACTGTTCCTGGAAAGCAATCTTGCTGCTGGCAATCACTTCTGCTAGAAGGGTTGCTGAACTCCAGGCCCTTATGTTTTCCCCACCTTTCTTGGTGTTCCACAATGACAGGTTATCTCTCTGCACCAATCTCTCCTTTATGCCTAAAGTGGTAAATGACATTACTCAACCAAGCTATACACTTTCTTACCTTTTTCTCTTTACCCAAAACTCTGCAGAAAGAGTTCTGCACACTCTGTATATGCACAGACAGCTTAGGTTTGGCCTTGACAAAACCAAGAATATTAGAAAATCAGACCAGTTGTTTGTTTCCTTTTACCTTAGATCCATAGGGCCTCCTGTCTCTAAACAAACTATTTCCAGTTGGACTTCTAAGAATATCTTCTTCTGCTATGAATACCATTGAAAGAGCCTCTCTTCTTTCATTAAGGCACAATCTAACAGAGCCATTGTCTCCTCTGGTGCATTCTTCAAAGAATTGGACACAAATTCCATTCTGGAGGCAGCTACTTGGTCATCAGCCCATACCTTTACCAAGCATTACAAATTGGACAACATCTTTAAATCCAGGGATGGGGTTGCTAGGACCATTCTCCATGGCATCCTGGAAAGCTCATCTGCCCCTACCTCCTATTTTGCCTTTTCCTCATGAGCTTTTGCATTCTCCCTCATGTATAGAATACTGCAACAGCATAACAGAAGGACATATATTAGTTGCGTAAAATCTTGCCATAATGTTAGATGTCCTTCTCTTCTCTGTTGCAGTATTCTATCCCACCCTCCATCCCCCTCCACTTGTTCTTCATTGGATGTACCTAACTTACATACCTATTTCTCAAGCATTTTCTCTGGGGCACTCAGTTCTGAGGATGGTGCGTATGTGCATTGCTTTTATGGCCTATGACCGATAGCAGCCTACGTGCAGCATACCATGCACCCTAGGCACTAAAGTCTTTTATATACTGGCTGACATTGGGTCACTTGACAGGCAATCCCCCTCATGTAAAGAATACTGCAACAGAGAAGGGAAGGACATCTAATGTTATGGTAAGATTTTACATAACTAATCCTTACACTTACAATGTGTAGAAGTAATTGTATCAAGGTTTTAAATGTAAGTAAGCAGCACATTTCTCATTTTCTGTTCAATAATATCCAAGCTCATCTGTCTTTGTTGAAAACTGTATATTACTGCCATTTATTATTCTTATACATTTTAAGAACAGTTATAGAAAATGCCATATGCCTTACAGACTGTATGTCTGAGATTACTGCTCAGATAACAGAAGAATGCACACAATTCAAAAAGAAGACATAAGTTCATTTCTGCAAACAATAGTCACAAATAATTGTGTGATCATTCATTGCACTAAATCTACAATTACACATGTACAAACAACTGAGAGTGTATAGGTGTTATATGTCTTGCTAATACTGTGGATGAAATGGAACTTGCTTATATGCACAATGATTTGCATTCCTACTGGATAGGTGTTTCTCTGGCAAAGAGGGATAGCACACCCTTACTGTATTTTGTAGGTTCATTAGTGTGACAGTTCAAATGCAGACTTGTGTAAAAATCATTAATTTGTACTAAAATATTTTTGTAATTTTATTTATTTTTTTTTAATATTACTATTTGCTCGGCACAGGGCTTAGCACAAACATAGTGAAACTGATAATTTCATGTAATGTGCTTCTATGATAAAGGCTACATAAATGCCATTAATCATGTGTGTAAGGAACGCCTACTAAACACAATGACCACACAGTATATGCCATCTGTAGATCATGATTCATGTCCTACACTTGTCCTTTAAGGATAAAGCATTATAAACACTGCTCACAAGGATAAAACAATGTGAGCTTTTCCTGTCACATTTGTGTGTCTGTGTGTCTCTTAACTTCACACAAACCTGGCTTAATAGCCTACACAGGAACCAGACAGTAGTCAATTTAAAAACGGGTATGTTGTTGCATATTTTCTTACTGTTGCTGTTGCACAAACCTACTAAGCAGCATTGTGCAATGGTCAGAAACCTTCCCCAACACCTGAAGGTCACAGATAGGAAGAAGACACTAGACAATTTCAAAACAGATACATTGCATCCTGTATGGTTTGCCACCATGCAAACATAATAAGCATCATTGTACAGCAGTCAGCACACATACAGAATAATAAATGTGAAAATATACAACTGCTGCCACAATAATTGGGCATTATAGTATAGGCAATCCTGGTTTCTAATCCAGCTAAGCCCAAATTTTTCTAAATGATGTTCCACTTTACTTTCATTGAGCATACACAGGATATCAGAGATATATTATATGTGTAACTGTGGGTATCAGTATAATTATGGTTGTTGAATTACACAATTACAGAGCCAGAGTAGTGCTTGTACACTCACCTTTATAAAAATAAAATGATGTAAACATAATTAAAAATATCAATAAGTATGTACAGCACTAGAGCTCATATGAATTATATATGTGACTGAAGGTATACTGACAGTTATGTTTCTATAATTATAATTGCCTTTTCTGGGCTTGGATGGACTTCATACTTCAATAATACTCATACACACAAGAATTTATAAACCAGACCTTGTCAGGTCACACACAAATATGGTTAACCACTAACTCTGTCATGTGTGTTTATATATAATTAATGAGCACACCTGTTAAGTACTTATTCTGTTGCAAGGATTAAAAATCACTTATGCAGAAGAATGTTTTGTCTGTGTTGCATAGGTTTGAATCCCACATTGTATAAATTAATTTTATCAGTGTGTAAAGCCACAAAAAAATGTGCCAGGTCATATAATGTGTACCCCCAATAGATGTCAATAAAATTAAATCAGGTAACAGGTACAACAGCATCCAAAACAAAAACTAATGACAATTGTCACATTATCCTTCTTAGTTCATAATCTGATTTCATCTCTGCTTGACAAAGCTGCTCTCCACTTAAGATCACACAAACTCAGTTAACATGTTTTTTCAGGTTTGCACACTAGCATTAAAAGTGACATGAATTGGCAGGAAAACATTATTAACTGTTGTTGTTTGCCCTGAGTGGGCATGTCTGCATATTGAAAATAGGTGTCCAATTTAGGGTTCAAAGGTGGGATGTCATGGAGTCCAGAATTCTTATTGGAGTCCTTGTAAAGTGCCACAGCCGAAGGCTGCTGTAGGGCGATTAAAACAGGTATCATTACAAATCTGAGGCTTGTAATAATCTGCCCAAGGCTGTCTGCAGTACAGCTGGCATTCCATGCACTGGAGAACAGTCCAGGCACTACTTTAATGACCTCAAAAGATGCAAGAAGGATACACCCAATTAGTGGCTGGCTGAGTTTAGTACTGCTGACATCCCGCAGTTGTGTAAGTATACAAATAAAGGCAATTTAAATTGTATAGAAAGCTGCATATAGGCAAGACTGGGATGCGTAATGCTATTCTCTTGTTTTCTACTTTTTATTCCACAGCCAACCAGGATATAACAGTGAGCAGTGAAGCCCATGCTGAGCATTTACAAAGACATAGGGAAGCAAGGGGTATGTATGCAGTACAATATAACTATTATTTAGCTAAAGTATTGCTCTTCTACACAGTAATAGCAAATTAAGCATCCATATCTTAACAGTAAAATCAAGCCTGTATGCTTCAGTCTGTAACACAAGACAACTATACCAATCAATTCTAATACTGAAGTCAAATGTTGTGGGTTCAATAGCACAATTATATAGTAAACTCATTTAAAAATATTACATAATTTCAACAGAAGTGGTATAAATGCTTTGCTGTTAAATTAATTTCTGTATTGATTGACCAAGCATATGTGCAGTGCATGCCCATTGTAAGGATTACTTGGAGCAATCATCAGTTATAGTTTTTAGCTGTTAAAAAAGTATACTTAAATGTAAAAGTAAAAATAGTTTCTTTATATTGTAATAATTTCTTGTATGTCATATATGATGGTATTAATTATCTCTTTTTTTCTCACCCCAACCATTACCTCTCTTTTTTATTTTTATATGTGTGGTCATGTGTGGTTTTGATGTCATGAATTTCTGATAACCCACAAAATTCTTTACAGAACAGGGAGGTAGGCCAGCCACTGTGGCACAACCTGCACTCGCTCCACTAGTGCCTGCACCAACATCCAGTACATCTGGGGCTCAACCTGGCAGTATTGCCTCTGCTGCCCCTGTACTACCTGATCCCTCCACATCAGGGAGTATTACCTCAGCAGTTGGTACAGCGGTGCCCTCCAAGAGTATTGGCAGAGGTGGGGATTTTGTCACCAACCAGGAGATGCCAGGCTTGTTGCATGAGGCCATGGAGACCACTATTCTCACAGAACTCTGCCAGATGCAGAGGATGCTCTCTATTATGGTACATAAACAAAGACATCAAGCACCCCAACAGCCACGAGTAAAGGGAAAGTGGTGGCAGTTCTGTGGGTGAGGACTAGATCCTCACTGTCTCCATATTTCATGGACATGAACAGCCCAGGTCCCCTCCCTATCCTCAATCATGGTATCCTCCAAACTGTTATGTCTCTCTCCATTCCTGTGTCTTATCTTGTTTGTCTGCATCTGCTTTTTCACCTACTTGACTTGCATAACCCTGATATACTTATGTCCCTTACCCAACATTCCTCTTTTATAAAATAAAATCCCCAAAATAACCACCTGTCCCACAAAAAAATAGCATCCCTTACATAGCTCTCCACTACACACATGTCTTTTTGACACATTTGATTTGGTCCAATTGGCTATACAACAATACAGTGTTTTTGTCACCCCTCTTTGTGGAGGTGACAGTCCAAATTCAGCCAATATTCTATACATATTTTCATTTTTCACTGTTAAAGAAGTGAATAGGTATGGTTCTTTCTTACCGCCCTCCTGCATATCCCAATGTTGCTTCCCATTTGTTCTTCCCACTGCTTGTCCCCCATTTCACCACTATCCTGTCTGCCCCATTTTAACATCTTTACTCTGTTCAAAAAATAGACTCACACATCACACACATGGGAGAAATGGACCCTAATGAAAACCTTCACTTTTTGTTTCTGTGTTTGGACAGAGTATCTCATCATGCACCAATGCTGAATGATGGTGAATGGCTCTTCCCATCCTATGACATGGTGTGGTTACCTCCATACAATGTTGCTTAAATCTGCTATGCTAAGGAAACTCACAGTTACACTACATTTAAGAATTATTTCATTTCATTATAAATACATATTTAAAAGTATTAGATACTCCTGGATTCAAACCCTGTATCATCTGAGTTCCACAGAGTCTGCTAAGGAGCAGTTGTGTTTTTCATACTCATTACTATCCAAAGTGCTGACTGCTGTGCCTCTCTGCATAATGTGTTTGTGCAGAGGTAAGCAAACCAATAGAATTCTCATAATTTTATCAATGAAGTAGAGGTTCACATTTGCTTGTCACTTAACTACACGTAAAAGGGAAAAGCAGTATAAATGTGTATCTTGCATGCGCAAACAATTTGCCATACATCTCACAAATCAGCTGCTCGTTGGTGCACTATGGAAAGTGCACATTCTTCCCAGGAAAGTACATGTAAAAACACCACCAAAGGGACAACACTTTTTAAGGAAAGAACACATTTTTACTGTAGTAATGTGTTACCTGCATCCATGCACTTGAAAATTTGTCTCTCAGTACTTGTTCCCAAACATATCAACTAAACTACAGAAATAAATAAAAAATGCACAGCTTTATACTGACAATACACATTCAGATTTTCCAATACTTGTAGTAATGTGGACAGCTGTTTGCACACAGTTTGTAAAGCTGTATCTTAAAGTGTACCTACACATTGTAAACACAACAGCAAATACTACACTTTGTACACTGATCAAGCTGCTAACATGTAGAACTTTAAAATCTTGAGAGTCATACATGATGCACCATCTATTTCATAGAGAGCTCCCAACATATTTCCTCAAACATGCAGAATTCTGTAGCTGGTGTAACTAGTTAGGTAGGAGTTTTAATCTCACTGTGGTCAATGTGTGTGTGTGTGTGTGTGTGTGTGTGTGTGTGTGTGTGTGTGTGTGTGTGTGTGTGTGTCTGTGAGAAAGTGAGTGTCCAGTCAGAAGAGTGTAACTGTGTATCCAACCCATCAGTACAATTCCATGCAGTACCAATATTTTGACAATACACATCCATTTAATTCAGGCCTCACAACATCTTCTCGCAAACATTAGTTATGATGTTGTCTAGTATAAATTGTCCAACAGCATTGGAAAAATCAGACCTGTGCTGTGGAGATTATGTTAAGTACTGAGGTATATGACTGGTGTACTTAGATAAGGGTTCTAATCTCACTGCAGCCAATGTGTGTGTGTGTGTGTGTGTGTGTGTGTGTGTGTGTGTGTGTGTGTGTGTGTGTGTGTGTGTGTGTGAGTGTGCCTGTCTAGTCAGAAGAGCATAACTGTGCATCCTTCAGTCAACAGTACAATCCTGTGGAGTATCAATATTTTGAAGCATGTACATGCTTACAACAGTACAATCCCTTGGAGTATCAATATTTTGACACATGTACATGCCTACACATTCATTTAATTTAGGCCTCACAACATCTTCTCTTAAACTTCCAGTGATGATGTAATGTACTATAAACTGTCTTGCAGCATTGTAAAGGTCAGACGTGTGCTGTCATGCTTGAGTTAAGTACTGCTTTCTATAACTAGTGTACCTAGTTAGGCAGAGGTTCTGTTCTCATTGCAGTCAACTGGTGTTTGTTTGTTCAGTTGGTTGACGTTCAAGAGACCATATTACATCTGCATGTGGGGCACTACTATTACCATCCTCTTATCACCAGACACTGCTGATGTTATCACATTTAAAGTGTTGTCCTACACTATAAAAGCCATACTTGTGCTGTGACACTTGCATTAAGTAGTGCACTTTGTAAATACTTAGGATGGGGTTTTATTTTCACTGCAGTCAACTGTGTGAAGAGTCAACAATCATTATTGTGACAAATTAAGATGATATGTAAGTCCACAGCTATGTCAAACCCTATTTTAAGCATCTCATTGTAGCATACAATGATGATGTCATCCTGTATAACATGTACTCTGGCAGTATTTCAGACAAGCCTGTGCTGTGGTGGTAACATTAACTACTGCTTGGGCAAGCTACTTTACCTACACAATAGTCTTACTATCTTCCATATTATAGATATACCACATTTTGTTCATGGTATAATAATGGCTTAGATTTCATGTGATATTGGCCATTAGCCTAATAATGTCTTATGACCCTATGAGTAGTTGACATGTTAGTGTTGCTGTCATTGATATGTACTATACTGAGGTGTGAAACTACAGAATGGCTACAAGAAGGTCTTACAATTTGTGATGTTAGTTAATATATTGATGGCCATTGTAGTACATGCTCCTTCTATAATAGCTATAGTAATATGCCTCCTGAGAACTGTTGGCATGGTATGTTGCATTTTTATGTATATTATTGGCATATTATGACATGTGTTGTTGTTCCGGAGCAGATCAACCTTCTACACAGTTCACTTTTTGCCATCACAGTAGCACTTGCAGTATGGCACAGGTGTGCATGTGTCTATACACCATCATAAAATGCTGTGTGACAGACATTAATATTAATTCATATTAATTACATGGTCACATACTTGTCTTATACACATGTTGTTATGCTGTGATATACACACCAATGTATCACATGTTTTGATGCAATTGCAAACTTGTGGAATTCATTGTATGTGCAATTGTATTGCTATACCTAAGGATTATTGAGGTGGTCAGCAGCACCATTGTGTGAATATTAGCATTTGTGTCAGGAACTGTAATGCATGTGCCACAAACAACTGACCTGTAATATGCCCTGATATGAGATCAGGCCGCTCAAACACAGCTTGCCTATGAAACACATATAGGCATATGTTGTGCAAGTGATGTAAGTGCATGCTATTGGTACAGTTGTATGCTATGTGTATTGTAACAGTGTGTAGAATGTGATGAATGATTAAGGCTGTATTTGGAGATCTTGTCACAAATATTTTTTTTCCAATACATGTGAAATGTTAAGAGGAATACACAACTAAGCACAGATCTGTATGTGGATGCCACCAGATATACCCAGCTGGAAGAAATAGCCAATCTGCTAGCTAACAGTTTGTCTAACACATCACCCCTGTCACCACTTTCCATCAGCCAAAGTATACATGCAAACATTACTTAGTTTTTATTCTAAGGAGGGCAGCTTATCTGTGCACTCTCTACAGCTAACACAATGGGCCCTGACAACATCACAGGTTTTCTATAGCATGACTCAAAACATGACCTACCAGACACAGTTGCATCCATAGTTCAACACAGCCTGGAGGAAATAGGCAATCTGCTAGCTAACAGTTTGTCTAACACATCATCCCCCTGTCACCACTTTCCATCAGCCAAAGTATACATGCAAACATTACTTAGTTTTTGTTCTATGGAGGGCAGCTTATCTGTGCACTCTCTACAGCTAACACAGACTCAATGGGCCCTGACAACATCACAGGTTGTCTATAGCATGACTCAAAACATGACCTACCAGACACAATTGCATTCATAGTTCAGCACAGTCTCCAGATGGCCTCTGTTCCTGTAGAAGGGTATATCAACATGCATCCTTCTCATTGGGCATGACCATCACCTAATGCATGATGTTATAGACACATCTTGACTCTCATCATCTGTGAGGTAGACCAATGCCTCATCATGGACCTACTCTAAAAAGACACAGGTAATATCCTGATTGTGTACCAATCCCATGTTTGATTTGTCAGGGCTACATAATGTCTGTTACATCTGTTTGCTTTCTTCAAAATAGTTACCAAGGACATGCATGATGACAACACTCTCATCTTGCATAACTTGACCTGGCCAAGGCATTTGACACAAATCCACAGTCAGGTATTACAGAAAAACTGTCTCAAGTGGCCATAAACACCTTTGTTACCAAATAGTAGACAACTGAATCACATATGTGACAGATAAATATGTTGCAATGTGTGAAGTCACCTCTATCTAGAGTCCAACGACCAAGTCCATACCTCAGGGCTCTGTGATAGGCCCTTCCTTGTTCATTATTTAATGCTGAGACATCAAACTGACTTACACATCCTTTCTGCAACCAGCTTTGTGGAGTACTTCAAATTGTGGACAATCATTGAATCTAAGTGTGGTATTGGCATAACGCAGACAGTATCAACACACACAAAGGATTTTTGCCACTACCATGGGGACACTGTAGATGAAGAAAAATCATGGAGAGATTAGTTCCATTATGAAAGCAAATATACAAGATAATTGCACAAACCTATGAGCAGAGCAAGTGGTATGTGACCTGTGTACTCAGGTAGAGGGTATCTGGAATGTCCTCCAGCATGTGCCCAAAGTGGTGAACTCTCCCTTGTATGTAGCACAACTCCTGAGTATGTGCAGGACATTCACATCAAAGGGTTTTATAATTCCATAGTTCTCAGCCCTCATCACACCAATAACTGAGTACAATGCACCCTTTTTCATATACCTCCCAATACATCTTCCAGGGATGAGTTACTCAAGTGTACCACATTTGCCACAGTGACCTCCCAGAAATCTTACTGGCCATAACTAAGTATTCTTTTTGTTGAATAAATAGTACTGGTTGATGGTGCAGAACCCCCATCAAGGTATTATACAAGATGAATGTATGATACTGTTCCTGTGATGCACACAGGAAATACATAGCTGATTGCCACCATTGATGGCATGGGGTACATTTGCAATAGTGTGGATTGTGCCATATATATATTACTGAACACCAGCTGACCATCCTAGTGCCCCTGTCCTTCTGCTGGATCTGCCTATCCCTCCTTAACTCCCATGAAACCAATCAATATGGTTCGGGCAGCAAGAAACATAAGGACATCCTAGAACCACTTGTCCTATACTGCCATGGAGGCATGTTTTACTTATAATATACCTTTTCCTCCCCTTGTAGTTGCTGGTATTTCTGAGGGGCAGACATACAGTGAGGATTAGTGGAATATTACCAAGCTTCTGCACCAACTCAGCCAGTGTCCATCCTTCTGCCATTCCTTGGACTAGACCCTTTCTACAATCTAGCCTCCTCTAGGGATTGTAAGTGGTGAATACTCTGACAACTACAATCCACCCAAGATGGGCACACCTGTCCCTCCCTGCCAGTGCCTCAGATGCCCAAGCCACTAATCAAACCAGAGTTACCTGTGCCTGGTTTTATCTCTTCAGTCAAAGCCACTTAGAACAGTTTTTGACAACTTGACATGTAGCTTTGACTGATGCATCCTCTGGGAACAGTCACAAATAGTTTTTCTGCTGTTTATATAGTTGCACATAAGTTTTGGGGATTAAGAATTTGAGGGCTATTATTAATGGATAGGTAGCTGCAATCATCACTTCTGTGATGATACTTTTGCTGTCACACTTCTTCAACACACTGTTGTCTTACAACTGGCAACAGGTGATCTTCTTGGTGAATATTTCTTAATTGCTTTGCCTATATTTCCCAAGTAACTCTCTTAACAATTTATTCATGGGGTTGTGTGCTTGAAACTTTCTGACATGTGCCAGAATTTTTCAAGAGCTTCTTTTTCATCTCATCATGTCCTATTATGTGCACAATTTCCTGTTCAGAAAAAAAAAAACTACTGCTGGTGCAATATTATTGGCTGTGTATATAACATTGTGATGCACAAAGAGAAAGTAATGTTCTGTACACTGCAGGATTTATTACAGCATCTAATTTCATAGCATTATGCTTAAATCTTTCTATGGATTAACCATGCAGTTAATCAGTACTTGACTGCTCAGTTGTACACAAAAAATGCTTATATTTTGTTTCACACATGTGTGACTAGAATAGAAAGCCATTTACATACTTAATGTATATTGTATTTATTTTCATTTTATTTGCTAACCAGGACAGAGAACTGATTAACTTGGACTAAATCCATGTTCAGCCTGACGATGTAGAAGTTAATGAAAGCAGTGAGTTCATGCCATCTCAGCAGTTAAATACAATGAATGATTAGCCAAACAAACTATGAGTATGCTTTGGACTTAAGAATAAAGTTAATACAATACACCTGTTACAAACACAGTACATATATGAAAAATTGGTAAACTTTGGAATCCCAAAATCCCACAAGCATGCAGATGAAAGTCCTGAGATGACAATCACGAAACTGAAAATGGCAAACCACATAAGTTTACCCAGCGCAAGTAAACACTTGCCCAACGTGGGGACTTATGCCCTTTCTCCACTGTAGTGCCATCTCAGAGTTGGTATATATAGTTAGGGGCTGTGTTAGGGGGGGTATCACCTAGGTGTGATTTAGTGCTGTGTTGGGCAAGTGTTTACTTGAACTTGATAAACTTACATGGTTGCATGGTTCGGTATTTCCAGTTTCACGATTGTCGTCTTGGGACTTTTGTCTTTGTGCTTGTGGAATTTCAGGGTTCCAAAGTAGACCCGTGAAAAACATATACTATAGGTTTAGGTAGATTCAAGAAGGAAAGGTCATGGGATAGAAATGGGGAAATGAAAGGGATACATGGTATATGACAAAGAGAAGAATGCAATGAGGGGTGGACATACAGAAGAGAAGAGATTTAAGATGGTGTGTATAGCATGAGAAGTATTATAGGAAAAAAGACAAGAACATGAAGAGAAGCTAGTACTAAAGGTATTTAAGATGTAATACTAAAATTAGATCAAAAGTGAAAGGTATATTCCATTTGAAGTAAAGTATAAAAGCCTGAGTGAGTAAGGGTCCATTCTGGAAAAGAAGAAGGAGAAGTTGTTATGTTACCCCCACTAAAACTAGGAAAGCATCTACATTTTGTTTGTTAAATCTGCAATTTTTTTTAGGTATAGCCAGATGGTGAGGATGGATTTTATCTGTGCAGGTAGTGATTTCTATATCATAGATGGCAACACAGAGGATGAGAGCTCTGTGAAATGCAATTTATTCTATGTGGTTTAAACATTATGAGATGCAGCTGGGGAAATCTTAAACTGGCAGAGCTGCAACAAGTTTGGCTACTCAACCAGACATCTGGACTGATCTGAACTAATTACAAGGCATCCAATGTGATCAACAAAAATAAGTATATTTTTAAGCTTGCACTGCACTTCTTTGAACTGTATTTTGCTCAATTGCTGTTTCATTTCTTGCTGTTGTTGCTTCTTTGACTGTTTTTTTTTTCTGCTCTTTGAACTTCCAGTACTTCTGTAGTTCATAGCATAGCTAGATTCATATCTACTGAATTTAGGCTGTTTGGCATAAACTGAGCACTAAAACCAGTCATCCTACATTAAGAAGGCTTTCTTGCACCCTTGTGGCAGAAGTGTACAGTATTAATATTATTATTATTATTATTAGTGTATTACTGGCAGGACCCATCCAAGTTAGGGATTGTTGGAATAAGGTTCAGTTTTTGGCTCTCCTATTGGCTAGTTTGTGTTTAAACTGTTTAAATTCGCTTGTATTTAAGCACCTCATTGGTGTGTAGTTGTGCACCATGCACCATGCAATAGTGTTTAGCACTGCCATGTATAGATAAAAATGCTTAGAAACAACAATTTTCTCTTGATAACTGTTAAAGAACTCTCTTTCACTCCACTGCCTCACTGTGCACAATGCAGTTGTGCATTGCTACCCAGCGAGCAACTCAGCTGCGTATTCTGAGGCGTTGATGCATTCTTCCAACCCTAGCCTTCCACAGAATAGCCACCCTTGTTAGTCTCACAAGCAAATCCTGGTCCATCTAGCCCATCCCCACTAGTCACTACAATATATATACCTGCCATAATGGATGGACATTTTCAATCTATTTCTCCAGCCAACCCAATTGACATGGGCATCCTGAGGCAATGTAGCAACTGCCTCATGTATACTGACAACCACTTGCACCTAAAGCAAACAAATACAGTATGTGAGAGATGTAACTATACCATGAACTTAGAATCAGTGCTCTAACATAACAAACAAAACATACAACAGGTTGTCAGCACATACATCCACATATGCGGAGGTACTCAGTAAGAGCTTACCAAAAGAACAGAGACCTCCCAGGTGCAAACAACATACACATACTGGGACATGAACAGAATCCACCACCACACACTACAACACACATATCAGTGTCTCAATAATTAAGCCCCAAAGGCAAAGCATATCAAAACCAAATGTTCTGGTTATAGGTGACTCAATAGTGAAACACGTTGATGTCCTCCTCACCAGGTTGGACAAGGAGATGGTCACGGTCAGCTACCTGTCATGTGCCAGGATTCATCAGATCACACACACACACACACTCAAGTTGCTTAGCAATAATTACTGTTATGACTCTGTCATAGTACATATTGGTGCGAATGACTTGAGATGTACCTCTCTGGACTATATGAAGAAAGACACGACCAAACTCTCAGATTATGTGTCCCAGGCAGTTATGCCTCTAGCCCTAAGCAGCATTCCACCTTCACTGAAAATGATGCCATATTAAATACAAAAAATGATTGATTTTAATAACTGGCTTAGCCTCTGGTGTCTGTCCAGGAGAACACAGTGTCTGCCTGGGAAGACATGGTTGACAGTCCACACTGCTTTGCCAGAGATGGTCTTCGCCTGTCTACTCAAGGCTTTTGGATACTGGCAAAGACACTTGCCTCCCTCATAGTGCTTTTTTTTAGGCAAAGTCAAAACAACAAAACTTCCAACATAAAGAAATCTACCAAAGACAAACTCAAGGTCATGCAGCTTAATGCTAGGAGCTTAAACAGTAAACTGCACTCCCTGGATGCACTCCTCACCTTGGAAGGTGATGATATTTGTGTGGTCACAGAGACTTGGTTCAAGGCCGCTGACAGCACTGCAACTGTACAAGGCTACAATGCCTTTCACACATTCAAACCCCAAAATGAGCATACAAAAACAAAGGTGGAGGTGTATCCATCTTCATTAAATCCAAATACATCTCCAGACAGGTGAAACAGTACAAATCTCTTGAGGTACTCCAGGTCCAGTTAACTACAGGAAAAATACCCTTCCACATCATTGCTAGCTACAGGTCCCTAACCATTAACCAGGAGAAGCACACCAGCTACCTGGACTTGCTAGAGACACTCAACATACAATCAAACACCTTGGTCATGGGAGATTTCAACTTTCCTTCCATCGACTGAGTGACTTTCACAGGCACAAACATGATCACTATGAGATTTCTGGACTTTGTTAATTCAAATGCCCTGAAACAGTTGGTCTGCACCCCCACAAGGGGCTCAAATGTCTTGGACCTAGTGCTCACCAATTTGGGGAGGGGGGCCACTGCACTACTCCCTGTGCGTTGTTCTCCCTGGTAAGATCAGACCATAAATTTGTCTTGCTTGAAGTAAAGATCAAACCTGACACCCCTGCAGGAGTAACAAAACTGAAAAATGTCTCCAAAGCAAACTATTGCCTACTGAGAGATGGTATAAAAAGTTTCAAAGCCCTTGACAACATAGACAACAATATCCCCCATGCAGAGGAATAAATAATTGCCCTATATAGCCACTTGAACAAATGCATTGACTCGGCTGTACCTAACATGAACAAAGCCAGGTCTTCCCAAAAAAAAACAAGCCACCCTTGTGGACTGTAAGTATAAATAAGTTATACAACAAAAGAAATAAACTGATTTCTAAGAACAGGAAGAAACTAACCAAACAGAGGAAGAATCCCCTCCACAGCATGAACAAACAAATCAGATAGCTTGTTAAGTCCTTTAAGGCTACCTACAAGTTTAAATTGGCATCCTTAGCTAAAGACAATCATAAGGCATTCTGTACCGACAGTATGTCCAAAACCTGTTAGAAAGAAATGGGTATCTTGCACACCTTTTTTAAGAAACAACAGTAGCTGTATTTGAACCCTTAATCAACTGTTTTTTTAATCTAAAGTCAGTGTACTTACAGCTTGTGCCACAAACAAACAATTGTGTGCCAAACCTATAGTGGATGGTGCCTGAGGAAATTGTCAACCTTCTAGCTGATAGATTTGGCAATAACTCCCCCACCCCATCCCCACCTGACATACCCCAAAGCATTCCTGACAGCAGTCCTCTACCACATGTCTCCAAAGAAAAGGTCATACAAGCATTCTTCAAGGCCAAAAACACAGCCTCTATGGGGCAAGATAACACCCCAGGCTGCCTACTAAACAATCTAAAACAAGACCCAGCAGAGCCACTTGGCATTCTCTTTAACCATAGCCAAGAACTGGCTTTATCCTGCCAGAATGGAAAACAGCAACAATAATCCCCTTGCACAAAAGGGGTCCATCTACTGACCCTGGGAACTATAGACCCAAAAGGCTAACCAGCCTTATCTGCAAGGCCATGGAAACAAAAATCATGGACATTATGCACAAGGACATAGGTGATCTTCAAACTCTTGACCCAAACCC
The DNA here is from genome assembly GCF_019279795.1 of Protopterus annectens. NCBI lineage: Eukaryota > Metazoa > Chordata > Ceratodontiformes > Protopteridae > Protopterus > Protopterus annectens. The sequence continues at coordinate 1,576,314,150 of NC_056733.1, read as the reverse complement.
AATTTGGCTTCATCAAGGGCAGATATTGCTTATTAAATCTGGTGGACTTCTTTGAGAATGTCATCAAAGCCCTGGATGATGGCAAAACAGTACAAACCACCTATGTAGATTTAGCCAAGGTTTTTCACACAATCCCCCATTCAGGTATCATAAAGAAACTTTCCCAGCTTGGGGATTAACCCATATATTACTAGATGGGTCAAAGTCAAAATACATTTTATTGTCATTTAGAACTACACATGTGTAGCCTAAACAAAATGTTGTGCATCAGTTCAGTTCTTGAGATTACAAAGGAAAGTGAAACAACACATACAAGTATAGGAATAAACATAACTGCCAAATACAGTACTACTGCCAATACATGCAAGAAGGACCAGAGGCATTTACCAACACTCATATATGAAAATACCCTCCCATAAGTTAAATTAGCTACCCTATTTAAAGTAAAACAAAACACTTTACAGATTGAAATCCTTAAGTTATTTTGTCTAATATTGCAATTGAGTGAGTTAAATAATACTGACAATGGATATAATAAATAAATATTGCACTTACTTGGAATATATGTAAGTATATATTGCACAAATAAATAAATATTTACTTATAATGTGTCCAGACCCCTGGGACTAGTGCCCAAGTTCAGATGTCTAATCACTGTATGGTAAAAACTGTTACTGAATCTTGTAGTTTTGCAGCAGATGCTGCGATATCTCCTGCCTGATGCCAGATGCTTAAACAGTCCATTTGCAGGATGCATGTTGTCCTGTATTATTTAGTGGCCTTTAGGATGGTTCTTGCAGAATAAAGATGTTGTATCAATGGAAGACTGGAACCTGTTACCTTCTCTGCAACCCTCAACACTCTTTGTAGCACCTTCCTTTATGTAACTGTGCGGCTTCCAAACCACACTGTGAAGTTGCAGGTGAGGATGTTCTCTATTGCACCTCTATAGAAGTCAACAGGTTCACCTGTCAAAGTTGGGAAGTCCACATGCACCAGTAGACCAGTTATCAGTGAGGTACCACAAGGACCTATGCTGGGCCCTCTACTGTTTGGAATCTATTTCTCTGAAGTCAAGGCGAAGGCAGATGGCCTATGGCTTACAAAATTTGCATATGACTGTAAACTGGGTGCAATCATAGAGTCTCCCAATGATGTTAACATATTACAAAAAGGGCTGATGCAGGCAAATCATTAGTGCCAAACTCATGGACTAAAACTAAAAGCAAAAAAAAATGCTTCATTATCAGCTTTGGCAAAGAAGTAGCCCCTGCTAATTATGATATAGATAGCACCCTTCTAAGCTCAAACTCAGTGGTGCAAGACATGGGAACACAGGTTGATAGCAATTTAAACTTCAATCACCATGTGTTCATAGTGGTAAGAAAACCATTCTACATTGCACATCTTATAAATAAGGGAATCACATCCAAGACCAGGGAGGTTATAGCTCTGCTGTACGTGACCCTTATCAGACCACTAATAGAGTACAATGCTCTCTTCTATATGTACTTCACCAAACACCTGCAGCAACTGGAAAGACAACAGAGGTTTCTTACCAAGAGAATCCAGGGCCTCCGAGACATGACTTACATGGAAAGACTGAAAGCTCTGTCACTGTACTCTGTATCATACAAGATGCTGAGAGATGACCTCTGCCTGGCCTACAGAGCAGTCTTGGACCTGCCCTAATGGAATTGCTGCACATCTGCAAATCAAATGGGACAAGAATAACTCACTTCAAGGATCTCTACCTAGTCTGTGACATTAACATGTCTGCCAGAGATTACCACTCCTTTGGAATAAACTCCCACTCCATGTGAAGAAGAACTCATCAATGACCATATTCAAGCACAACCTTGACTACTGGATAGGTGACCATAAATTCATCCTGGGGGTGATACCTATGTCCCTCCTGGACAGGGGCAGTCAGTGTTCTTTTTGTTGGAATAGGGTTATTTATCTGCAATTATTGCTCAATGTGATTTATATAATGGCCAATTTCTTTTCTAATGTTGTGGCAATGATAGGGGGTTTGTATTTTGATTCTTTATGGAGGACCCTTTGCCTATGACTGACCTTCCTTAAGGAGAAAGCCAGTGGTAGATAGATATTTTTGGCACAGAAACAGACTTTTTTTTTTACCTTAGATTTAGTTTTTTTAAATTGGTTTTAGAAGTTAAGACTTGAGCTTAGTCATATTCCCAGGGATGTGTGTTGTTGGAAAGTTTCAGTCAGATCATGATTTTTATTGATAACAGTCCAACATCTTAGTATCTTGGCTATCCTCTGTGCTGTCATGAATAGAACAATTTTAGTCGTTATGATACTGAGAAGGAATGTATGTTTCTGGAGTAAATTAGAGAGCAAAGAAAGGCCTTGCTCTGTTTTCTAAGTTAAAAGTAGATTGGCTTGACATGTAAATGACAATATCCTCTTCATAAAGGTTTATGGGGAAGACTGAGGGCAATTTATTAATGAACAAGGGCAAATTCAAGTAAGACTGTCTTGTGAAGAGGAGCAGAGGGGGAGGCAGTTGACGCTATTTAAATTTCAGGATGCTTGTTTGCAAGGAAGGATTTAAACCCCTATAGACCCTCAATACTGATGTCAGCTTTGTGCAGCAAGTTTATTAGAAGTAGATATCTTACTCAGTCAAATGCCTTTGTGAACCCTTGTTAAAGGTTATTTTTTCCTTTTTTGTAATATGTTCTCTCTGATAAGGAAGTCTCAACCATTGTTGTTTTTGTGCTGCAACTGAAGCCATACTGGTTTTAGGGAAGTATCCATTATGTTTGCATGCATTCTTTTAGTGGGTCGTATATCACGTTTTTGAAGATCTTTTCAAGACTAAGTAATACAGGCACTGAGCAGAAAGTGATGGCTTTGGAGGACTTAGTTGTCTTAGGATTAGGCTTAAGTACTACTGTTTTCCATTGTTTTGGCAAGTAATTATTAGTGAGGCAAAGAATGGTGAAATGTGTTAAGGTTAGGGGATGTATCCCTGGTAAATGTTAATAAACAAAGCATAAAGTCCAGCTGCACCCATTTGGGTGACTGTAGTATTTTCTGAGCCTCTTTTGACTTGATTATTTTAACCCAGTATGTAGAAACCTCTATATTCAGGAGCTGATAGGTTACTACTCATTGTATGAGAAGAATAAGAGGTGGTAGAAATAATTAAGGGAATTATCTTAGAAAACATTGTGGAGATAAGGATTTAGAATGAGTATGTCTAGTATTTTCAGTGAGAGAATAAGTTTAGGGTTTCATCCTGCGATCTGGTTTACTAAGTTTCAGAACTTTTTATCATTATTTTGAAGTGAGATTTGAATATCTTTTAGGAAATTAGATTTCTTTCATAAAGATTTTTTTTGGCTAGGTTTATAAGCAGTGTGAAACACTCTGTTTCTCCAAAGTTGGACTTTTTTTCCACTGAACTCAGGCATTGTCTTTTTTGATATTTTTTTAAACAATCTCTTTATTGACATTTCTTAAATAACATTTCCATTGCTTTCAATACCAAGAACAAACAAATCAGACCAGAAATGAAATCTAATAGAGTGACAGGGTGGTGTTATCATATAGGATTAGCAAAAAAAAGTTGAGAAAAATATTAAATCATTCAATAAACTATATACATATATACATATGTACTACTTGCCAGTAAAACACAACCGATATGATGATATTGTAGGTGTACTTGATATGTAATTTTTTTCTATTGGGGAAGAATAAAATTAGGCTGGATTATAACAAGTTTCCCAAACGTGTATTGATTATAAGTAAATGGTGGAGGGGGAAAGGTGTTGGGGACGGAGTGTAGAGAAAAATACAGTTTTATTCCTTAATAATTGGACATTGGTAGGAGTCAGTGTGTGTTATCTCAGTATATGATCCATTAGCAAGTTCCAAAATTCAGCAAAATGTTTATTTCATTTTTGGGTATGCATTACAAATCTGTGTGCTTTTATGTATCTAATAGCTATTTGTCTGAATTCATTCCAAGGCATCTGAGTTCTAACTTTCCAGTTCAGTGTAATATGATACTTTATAAGTGTGAATAGTGTAATTAATATTCTTTAGTTTCACACGGGGAACATGTAAAAGGGAAAACTCTGACTGATTTGGGATACCATACAAACTTGGAGAGAGAAGACTGTAGTTTATGGAAGAAGTTAGCTTGTATTGGTATGTCACTAGCATTGAATAGGCATACCATTCTGGGTAGAATGTTCATTTTGATAATGGAGGCATTGTCTTTTTTGTTGTAGAGGGTATTGGTGATCCACTGAATGTCTTTGGTAAGTTTAAGGTGAGGTGCTCTGGCTTGTCATTATTAATGTGAAAGTGATTGGACAATAGTCACTAGCTAACAAAGGAAAAATGCAGAGTTGGGAGATCAGGTTTGCACTGGCAGTGATTATGAGGTCTAAGAAGGTAAGTTGGCCTCATTTAAGCTTTCTCTTTGTACCCTCATTTACTATTTAGGTAAGGCCTTGACTAGAGAAGGTGTCATCCGGTTTTGGGAGATTCAGCAGGTTGGTATGGAAGTCTTCAAGAATAATAGTATCTTGGGATTTTTTTGTTTGTTTCATGCTATCTTTAAGTAGAAATGCAAATGTATTGTGATTTGCTGGTGGGAGTATGAGGCTATAAGCATTAATAGATGTAGTTTGTTTAAGATATATGCTGATGGCTAACTTATTTGAATAATGGTCATTGTGTGAGTGGTTCTGAGTGTGGGAATTAGCATTGAGATTTTTCTATAACAGAGAATAGGTCCCTCCACCACTATGCTACAAAAGTTAGCATATAATTTTATTATAATATTATATAATTTTTTTTAGTAATCCCAACCTTGCATACCTAGACATATCTCCTGTTAGCATCCTTATTTTCATATTGAAAGGCTATAAAGCAGAAATGTACAACTGTGAAATATAGCGCACTACTTATGTTTGCCAAACACTACTTAATTCAGCAGTGCACAGGCAAATAGTACTTTAGTTCAACCACCAAACAATCATAATTAATGTAATTACTTTGTCTCTCTCCCAGTGTACCAAACGGGTCCACTTTGTAATTTCAAAAGCCCAAAGTCTCAAATTTTGATACATCGAATGCAATGGAATCTCGAAACTACAAAGTGGTGCAAAAAAAAAAGTAACTAAAACAATGTTTTTGCAGGGGGGCAAGCCCCCCACACCCCGTGCAACTTAAATATACCATCTCCGAGATTGCGCTAGAGTGAAGAGAATGGTAATGCTCCTGTTACACTTACCATTCTATCCACTGTAGCACAATCTCAAAGATGGTATATTTAAGTTGCAGGGGGTGTGGGGGTGCAGGGGGGCTTGCCCCACTGAAAAAACTGTTTTTAGTATTTTTATTGTTTTTTTTTTTTTTTTTTTTACTTTATTTCGAGATTCCAAAATCTCGAGTTTCTGGGAACGGTATTTTGAAACTCGAGATTTTAGGCCTTCGAACTTACAAAGTGTACTCGTACCAAACACATAGTATTTCTGACAATTTCTGCTGAAAAGGTTAACATAATCATTAAAAGGAACATGTACAGCTGAATTTCCCTTCTAGCTGCAAAACTTCAAAAGAAACAATACCTTCATTTAAAATCTATTATGTAAGGCAATTTCCGAGACTCAAACTAAACTTAATTGCTTTCCCTCACCTATGTATTAGTTTTTTTTGTACTGTAGTGTTAAATCTGCTGGGGTGATATACCCACCCCCACACATGGGACTTTTACTGCTGAAGGTGAGGCTAAATTAACACTTTAGCATATTGTACTTTAGCAGTGTAAAAAATCCCTGAAAGGCCAATAAAAGCCCATAACCATAAAATTAAATGCTGTGACTCATGTCAAAGTATGTAGCTTTCAAAGACCTTGTCTTTGTATCCATAAACATTCTACCTCACTGACTGTTTGTTTTTGGTGGTAAACCATTTGTGGGGGAGTAACTGCATTCCACTGAAGTACCTGATTGGTCTTACTCTCATCGCAGTTGCTTCTCCAGCTACTATAGCATTATTTCAAACCAACGTCACTGCAATACTGCCTATTTCAAGTAACTTAGGTGTACGTTCATAGCAATCTACCAGCTTGTGTTACTGGCTTCAAAAATTATCAGGATTTTTCTTACCTCTTGTTTTGATTCTGTTTTACAGATAGTTTTCATGGTACTTACTCCACCATTGGCCAAACCACTCCATTCAGCTCTCGCTACACTTGGGCTTTGCTCCACTCCCCCGCCCTACTCCCAATTCCCACTCACCCCCACTACATCTACAGTTATACCTCACTTACTCCACCTCCTCTACTCACCCTACTATCCTGTACCTGTCTTTCTATCTAATCACAAACTCTTTCCTTTCTATCATTTCAACCCACTTCTGTTCTAAATTCCTTCTCAAATCTCACTCTGCTCCCTACTCATCAAAACCTACCTATTCTCCACTTCATTACAACTGCTCATTACCTCATCCCACCATGCTACAAGATTTTTACAACTCTAACCATGCTGTCTCCCCTCCTGTATCACCTTATTCATCCTCCTCCTCTCATTCCTAATATCACCACCAGTGGTAGTAGTAGTAGTAAATAAGCACACCTCAACCATTAATTCATCCTCACCTATCAACCATCTTCCCCCTAGCTAGTTAAAAATATCTTCAAGATTATTTTCCATAACTCCATTCTACTGTTGTAAACCCAAAATACTAAAAAATGTCACTCACAATGTTAAGGTAATGCTTTTATCCAGCTCTGCTAAAAATGCTGTAATAAACACACCTTCTTTCTCCACCACACATCACTGTGGTGACATCCATCCTAACCAGGTCCCGATCATATCTCAAACCATAAAACACACCGTAAAAGTTTAAAAATAGTCATCCAAATGTTAGAAGCACATGCAACACAATCACACATTTTCATGTCTGTATAACCCAACACAACCCAGATATCCTAGCCACAACAGACACATGGCTAAGGCCATAAATAAAAGATGCTGAAATACTACCCCTTGGTTATAATATTATTAGGCTTGATAGAAATATAAAAAAAAAACAGATGGAATAGTTATAATCTTTCAAAATATGCTCACAATAACCCCCTATACAGGCACAATCCCAGCTACTAAAAAAGCAGAAATTCTAATCTCATTTTTGAAACTTAATAGAGCCAAGTGCATATGCATTGTTGTGCTGTATATCCCCCCAGGACAGAACATTCCAATACCTGAAAACATATTATCCAGTATAGCAGATATAATCGCAAATGAAATTATCCTCCTGGGTGATGAAAACACTGACAGTCGTTATCCACAAATGCAGTGATCAAGAGCATGAACTTCTTTGGATTCACTCAACTTATTAATATGCCAACAAGATATGGCAAAAATAACCCCCAGCAATCTATCCTGTTTTTGATTTCTGAAGAATATAGAAGCTTTATGATTTGCTTACAGGAACATATTAGGGATATAAAAAATAAGAAATTAGAGAGCCCCCTTGGTAATCATTTTATGGTAGCACATAATTCTAACCCTGAGTCTCTTAAGGGATGTGTTTTGGAACAACTACAAGTTGGTATAGGGGAATGTGTGACTTTAAAAAATAAACTTCTTAAGAAGGAAACCCTGTTATTTTAAAGTATGGTACCTTGGAGACTTTTGGACTCAATAAGGAATGTAATTGGAAATATGTGATCTGAATTGAATGATTACTTGATTTATTGTTTGATGTTTTAATTAATTATGTATATTGTATTTAAGTAAAATGAGTTTGTGATGTCTTTACTCTTTGAAGGTTGTGTATGCCGAGGCGCTAAGTGTTTTATAAATTGCGTTTTCTTATATCAATGGTCTTTGTGGTATTTTTATTTCTTTGCTCTGCTTTGGTTGCATTTTATATTTTTCTGGATGGCCACTGATCCTGCTATTAATCTGCTTCATCCCTTTAGGGATAATACGACTGATGGCAGTCAAAGAACTATTCAGCAATTTGTTTTACAGTTGAACGAGAGAGGCTCTAGGAACATGGAAGCAGTTGGTGTTTTAAATTCATCCGGTACTGGTAATTCGGCTGCTCATGATGCGGCTGTTCAGAGTCCGGTTACAGCTTGGGAGCATTTTATGGGTGAACATGAATGCCAGTTTGTCACCATTTTCAACATTGGGCTCTTCTACTTTGGCTGCTTTGTCTGCAAAAGTTTTGAATTTGAGAGACAAATTAGAAAATCTTCTGCAGAAGAAGGCGAGCACTCATATCAATATTCTTTGCCTACAGCGATATGTGCAGTTAAATATTACCCCGAGAAGTCTGGGAGCGTACAAAACACCCACAACCCCTTTTGAGGAGGGGAATGCTGAGGATATGTATATTCGAAAAAGATGGGTGCAGGCAGCCCATCAGCGCTCCATAGAATGGGTGCACATCCTGATTGAGAGGGAGGAATTAAAGAAGCAAAGGCTGAAGGAAGAAATTGGAGTGTTGAGTGCTGAATTAGATAAACTTTTGACAACAGTCAAACTTACTAACATGCTTGAAGAGATAAACGGTAGACTTGTGGAATTTGAACAGGAGATAGTGGAACGAAAAAGTTATAAGATTAACAGGGACATTAAAGACTATAATCTTGACAATGCATTCCTTTGGAAACCAAAATCTAGCAGGTCTTTTTCATCTAGGAGCAGGAGTAATAGTGGCAGGAGTGACTATGGCCGTGGTAACAGTGTTTCTGCTTCTACCTCAGTCTCTTTCGTTGCCTCTGAGGAGACAAATATTACTGTAGGGGCTGAAGGTGGTGCTGAACAGTTTCTCGACCTGCGTAAAGCACAAAATCCTAAAAGGCTTGCAGAAACACTTTCTGAACTCTAGTTCCACAAGAACTCACTTTAACAACAGAAAACGAGGCCATAATGAATGGGGCCAGCAGAAGAACTATAATAAGAAGGGACAGTACAACAAAAGGAAATGTTGGTATTAATGAAGTTTATAGTAATCCAAGTGTAGAATTTGTCTAATTGTGATATTCCTGATGTTGTTATGTCTGTGCTTTATCTTGGCCTTAAATTTATACCAACTGCTTTACGAGACTGCATGTGCTTAAAACTGAAATGTTCTCATTTAGTAGAAAATTACATTTGATGCACTACTTTAAACAGGAGGGTGGGGATGTTATAGATGATTGTAATTAAAGTGTAGATGACTCTTTTCATTCATGTTTTTCATCCCAGGAAGACTTGCTTGAGGATAGTTTTAATGCTTACTGCCTACTGAATACTGATGCTATTTCTGTCAAAAGTTCTTTTATTCCCCCGTTCTTGAACAATACTTTACAAGGATATTTTTCCACACTTAATTTCGAGGTAGAACAATTGTATTGGTATTGCATTAAGAATATGTCTAGTATATGCTTCAGTTTAACCAAGCAGCAATGGTTAGCCCTATTGGAATTTGGTAACGACAAAAGATGTGTGGTTAAACCATCAGATAAGGGCAACCAGATAGTAATTATGTATTACACACAATACTTAGAGATGTGCTATAAACATTTGAATAATGTGGAAATGTATAGAAGATGTGATGTTTCCAATTATTTTGAAGCTATTAAAGAGCATCAACGTTTGTTAGATAAAGGTATAAGGTTAGGGTATCTCACATCTAAGGATGTGGAAAAGAAGTTTGGTGGGAATAATTGCTCTGTAGCAGTTTTTTGCTGTCTTCCCAAGACACACAAATGTCTTGCCAATATAAGCGGTTGACCTATAGTTTCTGCACAGAGGTATTTTCTGAAGAATATAAGTGTGTTGTTACATGAACAGCCGAAAAAAATATGTTATGAATACAGCTTCTTATATTAGAGACAGTCAGGACTTTTTGAGCAAAATAAAGGTTAAAACTTGGAATGCAGATATGTTTTGGTTATGTTTGGATGTTAAAAGTCTTTACACCAATATAAAGCATAAAATTGGCATTCAAGCTTTGTTCTGTTTTTTAGGGGACTCTCCCATGTCTCATTCTTTGATTAATTTAGTTATGTTTTGTTTGAAAATTTTTTTTTATGTTTAATGGAGACATTTTTCAGCAATTACAGGGTACTGCCATGGGGGCAGCATTTGCCCCCATGTATGCGAACTTAGTTATGACCAAGCTTGAAGATGATTTTGTTTATAGGCATGATTTTTTTAGATCACGTTATTTTATATTTTAGGTTTATTGATGATCTTATTTTTTTATGCCAAGGAAGTCAGAGGCCCTTAAGTTTGTTGATAACTTACAATCTAATATCATGGGCTTAAATTTTGATGGTATGCAGCTTGGCCCTTGAGTGAATTTTTTGGATATAAATCTAGATGGTTTCACTACTAGTCTCCACAGGAAATTTGATTATAGAAATGTATTTTTACATGGGAGTAGTTGTCACCCCAAACATTTAGTCAGGGTATTGCCTTATAATGAATATTTAAGAATTCATAGGCTATGTAGCCAAAATAGAATTCTTGACAGAGAAATATTGGAAGCAGAGGATATGTTTATCAAGAGAGGCTATGATGCTGAGATGGTTAGGGAAGCTAAGCAAAAAAATGATGGACATGAGATATCTAACAAACTCTCAGAGGTAATTTTATAATGCTTGTAAGAGTGGGAAAAAGCATGCCAGTAAGGTCATTGATAATGTAAGCCATAAAGTTTTCTTTGTGACTACTTTTAATGTTATAACTGAGGAAATTGTCAAAAAGGTACGTAATTTGTGGCCTATGCTTTTAAGAGACAAAACATTGAATTTTATACTACCTAATTTTGTGGACATAGCATACAAAAGTAGCCAGACATTTGTCAGATATACTGGTACACAATCATTTTCACCCACCATATGTTAATATTAATCAGAGTGTGGATGTACGCAATGGCAGTGTTCCATGCGATGGCTGTTCTATCTGCCAACATAGTGAGCTCTTTTTCCCATATTAAAGGCATTAAATTTAGAGCAAGGTATAGATACAATTGTAATACTGAGGGGTTTGTGTTTGTATTGAGGTGTGCATGTAATATGTTCTATATAGAGGAAACATATAGAAGCTTTAGGGTTTGTTTACAGGAACATATTAGGGATATAAAAAATAAGGAATTAGAGAGCCCCCTTGGTAATCATTTTATGGTGGCACATAAATCTAACCCTGAGTCTCTTAAGGGATGTGTTTTGGAACAACTACAAGTTGGTAAAGGGGAATGTGTAACTTAACTTCTTAAGAAGGAAACCCTGCTTTTTTTAAAGTATGGTACCTTGGAGCCTTTTGGACTCGATAAGGAATATAATTGGAAAAATGTGATCTGAACTGAATGATAAATTGATCTATTGTTTGATGTTTTAATTATTTATTTATTTTACATTTGTTAACCGGGAAAGTCCGACTGGATACAGGTCCATATTCAGTGGAGGCCCGGGGAGAAAAGCTCCAAATGTACAAAAACAAGTGTAAATACAGTGAAATTATTACAGTGAGTTATCACAAAACTGAGTTTTTCTCACATACACACAGCAAAGGTTGGAAGCAAGTAGCTGAGAAAGAAATAGTTAAAGATTTCATCTGAAAAAGGAAAACACATATATTAAAGATGGTTATCATACATGGTGTAGTGTTAACTTTAAATCTTTCAAGTAGGTGGGTGATACAGAGAATTTTAAACAGTTAGAGAGTCAGAGTTTTATTCCTGTAATGTGGTTCTCAATTATGAATTATGTTTGAGTGGGAGTCAGACAGGGTTTGTACAGGGACAAAGCCACTGCATTTTGTGTATTTCCAAAGGGATTTTTTTGAATTGGGATAAGGAGGGGTCAGTGGTGAGTTCAGCAGGAAGTAGGTTCCAGTTTTTACCTGAAGAGTTGGAGAATAGTGATTCACCAGCTGAATTGTTGGTTTTAACAGTTTGCACAAGCAATTTTTTGGAATAGGGAAGGGATTTTAGGTTACTGTAGGGAGTAATAATATTTTTATGTATTATGTATATTGTATTTAAGTAAAATGAGTTTGTGATGTCTTTACTGTTTGAAGGCTGTGTATGCCAAGGTGCTAAGTGTTTTATAAATTGTGTTTTGCTTATATCAGTGGTCTTTGTGGTATTTTCATTAATTCATCCTCACCTATCAACCATCTTCCCACTAGCTAGTTAAAAATGTCTTCAAGATTATTTCCCATAACTCCATTCTACTGTTGTAAACCCAAAATACTAAAAAATGTCACTCCCAATGTTAAGGTAATGCTTTTATTCATCTCTGCTAAAAATGCCATAATAAACAAACCTTCTTTCTCCATGCACATCAATGTGGTGACATCCATCCTAATCAGGTCCTGATCAAATCCCAAACCATACAATACACCGTAAAAGTTTAAAAATGGTCATCCAAATGTTAGAAGCGCATGCAACAAAATCACACGCTTTCATGTCTGTATGACCCAACACAACCCAGACATCCTAGCCACTACAGGCACATGGCTATGGCCAGAAATAAAAGATGCTGAAATAATACCCCCTGGTAATAATATTATTAGGCTTGATAGAAATATAAAAAAAAAAACAAATGGAATAGCTATAATCTTTCAAAATATGCTCACAATAACCCCCTGTACAGGCACAATCCCAACTACTGGAAAAGCAGAAATTCTAGTCTCATTCGTGAAACTTAATAGAGCCAAGTGCATACGCATTGCTGTGCTATATATCCTCCCAGGACAGAACATTCCAGTACCTGAAAACATACTATCCTGGATAGCAGATATAATCACAAGTTAAATTATCCTCCTGGGTGATGAAAACACTGACAGTCGTTATCCGCAAATGCAGTGATCAAGAGCATGAACTTCTTTGGATTCACTCAATTTATTAATATGCCAAGATATGGCAAAAATATCCCACAGCAATCTATCCTGTTTTTGGATTCTGGTTACCAATCCATCTAATTTTACCTCCTCAGGTACCCTCTTTGATAAACTATGTGACTAGGGTTACCACCTGTCCCACTTTGCGAGGGACAGTCCCTCTTTGGGCAGTTGTTTCCTGACAAAAAATTTAAAAAATGGCAAATGTCCTGAGATTTTAGGACAAAATTATTTCCTATATTTTATGTAATAGTTGCATAAAACAGTTATTCTTTATCTAAAATACCTAAATGTTATAAGAAACAGAATAAGCAACTAAAATGCTACAAGAATAAGCTTTTATTTAGGCAAAAAAGTTAAGTTCTATCCTTTGTACTGACCATGGGTATGTGTCAGCCTGTAAAATCTGATGTTTGTGCCAAAAATGTCCCACTTTGGCCATTTGAAAAGGTGGCAGCCCTATAAGTGACCATCTGCCAGCTTATATCCACAGGAGTATTACACAACTAACAAAAGAACATAAGTTCAAAACTACCTATAATTTCTCCAAATTTTCCAAGGAGTCTTTCAGTGAAACTCTGAAGGAAATTAACTGGTCCATTCTAATAAGACTTCCCTTAAATGATGCAGTTGAATACTTCAATGCAGTGTTTCTAAATATTCTTAACACCTTAGCCCCACAGCGTACAAAAAAGAATTAAAAACAAAAATATCCCATGGCTCACCAACTCATGCAAACTCCTTATGAAAGATAGAGGCAAAGGATGGATTAACTGGCAAAAGAATAAAATTGACAAAAATTGGCAACTATTCAGACAGCTACGGAAGCAAGTCAAGAAAAACGTTAATAGAGTTAATGTCTTATTATACTCAGCTGCAAGATAGCCATAAAAACAACCCTAAAACATTCTGGTCCTCCATATCCTCTCTCATCAGCCCAGGTACAAAAAAAAGAATCCCATCCCATACCCAGAAATTCCCCCTCTTTAAACAGCTACCTGTTTCAATACATACTTCATAGAATGCTTAGGCAACTTAACCTCAAACTCACCTAATACATCCCCTTCCATACCGCCAACTTCCTCTACCTTAGACCCTATGACATTTCCTTCACAAACCTCACTGATCTGCAACCTCTTCAATACATATGCAGACAATTCCACCCACTTTACCTTTCAACCTGTTTCTATAACTCTCATAAAAATCTTTTACGTAACCTAAAACCTTGTTCCTCCTCAGCTGACAACCTTCCCCCAGAATACCTAAATTTAACTACAGATGCAATAGTATACCCAATCAGTATTCTTATGAACAGATGAATAACAGAATCCTGTGTCCCTAGCTTGTGGAAAATGTCACACATTGCCCCATTACATAAAGGAGTTAATTCCACTGACATTACAAATTTCTGTCCCATAGCCATCCTGTCTGCTCTCTCAAAAATCCTTAAAAGATGCATTCATCAACAATTCCTCCACTATCTCTTACAAATTAAGATAATCACCATATGCAACATGGATCTCGGCCAGACCACAGCACCTCTATTGCATTGCTATCACTTACAGACACTTTCAATGAAGCTCGCAACTCTAATAAACTCATATCTGCAGTATTTGTAGATGTATCAAAAGCCTTTGACATGGTATTTCACAGTAAAGTCCTCAATCAACTTTCCACCCTGGGTCTAGCATCTCTATCTATTCAATGGTTTTCTAGCTACCTTGCCAACAGGCAAGAAGCTGTAAAATGGCATGGGTCTATCTCTGCATACCTTTTCCTTCCATAGGAGTCCCGCAATGATACTTCCTTGGCCCTGTACTATTCAATATTTTTATCAATAAGCTACATTCATCTTTCTGTGAAGACACTTTGACGATATACAGATGACTCTGCCATCATCTACTCTTCAAACATCTTAATTCACCTCCAAAAAATCTCTCAACAAGCTGTCATCTCCAATGAAAACTGGTTTACAATGGCACACCAACTCACTCCCCAAAAATGAAACTCCTCCTCTTTACTCCTAAATTTCACACCCCTAGTAAAGCAACGTTAAAAATCTTTTTGGCAAATCGTACTGAAATTGAGTTAGTCCACCATACCAAACTATTAGGAGCCATGATAGATGATAATCTTAGATTTGACTTCCACATCCAAAGCAATATCAAGAAAACCCATAAAAATAGGCATCCTTTGTAGAAACAAACATTTTCTGAGCATACCCACAAAAATTGCTCAAGCCAAAGTCTACCTTCTGCCCTCCCTAATCTATGGACCACCAATTATAACCAATCTACAATCCTCCATAAAAAAAACACAAATATGAAAGCTGCTACAACAAAATTGCCAAATTTGCTACTAATTCACCCTCCTATTACCCATCAATGTAAAGCTCTGCATACCCTTATCTGGTTGGAACTCCCCCTCCATGTCTCCTACATTCAACTTATAACAATACATAAAATCATATACAATCCATTAGCATGCCCAGCTCTTACCCCTTTAATCAACATGTATTTTCCAAAAGAACTCTTAGATTGGAAGACAACTTTTCACCATAAATAAACCAAATAAATCACCCTTTAACCACCAGAACTATTTCTAATCTACCCACCTTTAAATGCTCCCTAAAAAGAATATCTTACAAAATCTTGGACCTGATCCTCTTCCAGTCCTGGCTCTACTTACTTACTCATTATACTTCACTCACCCCCTTCAACGTAGATCACACTTCACAGCCCTCTCCAGTATCCTACTCTACTCCTTTCTGTTTTCCCCACTTCCTCACCTTATTTAATCCATCTTTGCAGACCTTTCCTCTACCTGTTTCTCCTTTCTCCCTACTCATCTAAGGTACCTGAAGATACCCTACACTGCACTCCTTTATAATCTCCTTCGCTCCATCCATCTTCCTTTTATCCTTCTGTAACCATAATATGAACACCTCTCTCATACTAAGACATCACTGAATTTCACCTCAGTGCCTCGAATCATGTAATCTCTGATATTGCTTTAAATATCTTATTAGGACTGTCTCAGGTATCATCTATCTCAACTAATCTATGTAACAAATAATAAGACTATGGAATTTCTTCTGACATATTCTCTTCATCTCATGTTATGGTTTTTCATTGCACTATACTATGAAACATATGTTCTACGTTTTTCTCATTACAACATTTTTTCAATGTTGTGTTATGTAGTGTAACAAGATATTATGTGATTTATAATATTTGTAGTTTATGTTTTGTAATATAACATGATACTTTATGATTAAAGATATCTGTACATGATTTTTGAAATATTGTGATTGTGGATCTTCTCTCTGGGCCTCCTCTGATAATGGGCACTTCTTGCCCAGTCGAACTTTACCAGTAAACAAATGCCAAATAAATAAATATTTAAATAAGTAAGTAAGTAAAGTTGGGTGTATTTATAAACACCAAGAAATAAAAACCAGGATCCACACTTTCAGTAGATTTAGCGCTTTTGTTTTTTAATAAAAACGTCATCAGAATACCCTGTTCTGATGAAGTTTTTATTAAAAAATGAAAGCGCTAAATCTACTGAAAGTGTGGATCCTGGTCTTTCTTTCTTGGTGTTTATAAAGTTGGGTGTATTGTACTTTGACCGTAATTCAGTAATTGCAAGAATGTGAGGGGCCTCACAGGATATGAAATCATATAACTGCTCTAGTTAATTTAGCAAACTGCCTTCATTAATCAAGAATAGTTTGAGTGCACTTAGCACATGTGGACTGGATCCTACATCGGTGGAGACAGTTAAAGCTGTGGCACAGGATTACATCTGAGGTTGGCTTTAATGACTAATATGTTAACTAATAGGTTTAGATTAATTGCAAATCTGAGGAATGTTTTGAGGGGAGTGGTTTGGCAGGCCCATTTTTTATGAGAGGATTTAGAGTAAAAATAGATGGCAGTGAAATAATTACTTAGATGTGGTTTTGGGAAGGATAGTAAGTGTAAAGCTGGAAGCATAATATGGTTGTGTTTTAGGTTAGGTTAGAGGGAATTATTTATTTATTTATGTATTTTACATTTGTTGACTGGGTTTGTCTGACTGAGCTAAGTAGCCCTTTTTCAGCGGAGGCTCGGGGAGAAAAGCTCCACATGTTCTACAGATTAACATTTACAAAAATAAGTAACCAATTAACATCTGGTTTATAGAAAATATTCAAAGCAGCATATACATGAAAAACAGGGTCTACGTCAGAACGACAAAAACACAAACCCTCGAATGCTCACATAAGCGAATAATCAGAAACTCGAAATTGGTATTTTGAGATCGCAGTACAGTGAAGATCGGAATATTTGCCCTTTCTTCACTGTAATGCGATCTCAGAGTAGGAATATATATTTAGTGGGGGTGTGGGGGACGCAGCCCCCCACAATACAAATTTCGAGTTTCTGATTATTCGCTCATGGGAGCGTTCGAGAGTTTGCATTTTCGTTGTTCTGACATAGACCCGAAAATCAAGGATTTAATACAGTAAACTAATCATTATGTCTGTCAGATGTAGAATCCTGCATCATTCAGAAGGACTAACAATAGTTTTGTCACCAGTTGTAAAATCTTACATTATGCAGTTAAGAATGTATGTAATGTACCTAGGATAGAGAAGTTAATGTGAGACAAGGTCTAGAAAGTTAAAGATAGTTACATAAGTTGGGAGAAGATAGAGGTGTGCAGTTAGGGCTGATAAGCTGTTTAAGGGGGTGGATACAGAGGCAGGACCATTTGCTTAACAAATATTCTTTAGTGGATAGCTTGAATTGACTAAGTTGCTTCAGTGACCTGATCTCTAGTAGAAGTTTGTTCCAGGCCTTGGAAGGATTCTAGCTAAAGAGAATACATCATTTCTTAGTTTTAGGTTTGTGAATTTGTAGTAGATCTACTTTAGATTTCCGGAGGGATCTAGCAGGTGAATAGTGGGAGATGACAGATGATAGGGGAGGACAGTAAGAAGGCTGATAAAGGATAGAGTGGATGATCTAGAGTTGAGGGAGAAGAAGCTGGTGAGTTAGTTCTAGCCAGTTAAGGTGTCTGAGTGAGAGAGAGTGATGTGACTTGTAAGTTTGATGGGCTGCAAATTTGACTATCTTGTTGAAGGTAGATTCAAGTTTGGCAAGGAGTGTGGAGTTGAGGCAAGTAAGAATTTGAGATCCATATAATAGACTGGGTAAGAGGTAGGCATAAGAGAGAGTTATTTTAGCTTCACTGGTGAAAAACATTTTGTTATGGTAGAGGAGCCCTTGTTTCTGATGAGTTTTCTTGATACAGTTGTTAATGTGTACTTCAAATTTAAGTTGCTCATCAAGGATGACACCAAGGAGTTTACTGGTAGTTTTTACCTCGATGTGTGTGTTATTGTGGGACAGGATTGTGAAAGTGGATTTAATGTGGTTGTAGTTTTTAGGAAGAAAAAGCAGTAGCTTAGGTTTTTTTTTTTGAGTTAAGGATAAGCTGACTATGAGAGAGTCAGTTTTCTACTGAGTTAACGGAAGTCTGTGTTGTAGAGATGAGTTCAGAGGGAGAGTCAGCAATAGTGATGACAGTGGAGTCATCAGCGCATTGGACCAGTGATGACTGAGGACAGGAAGAATAAAGAAGATTGGTGAAGATGTTGGAAAGTAGTGGATCAAGGATGGAACCCCGAGGGACACCCATTTTAACTAGGAGAGGAGGGGAGAGTGCAGATTACCACTTCACTGCTTGAAACCTGTCAGTGAGGTAGCTGGAAAACCATGCAACAGTAGCAGGGGAGAATTTAAGGCTGGTTAGTTTGTGCAGAAGGAGAGGGTAAGAGATGGTGTTGAAAGCTTTAGAGAGATCTAAGAATAGGCAGGAGACAAGTTTGTTGCTACCTCTGGCAAGGGATATGGTATGAAGGAATGATAGTAGGGCAGTAGTAGTACTATGCTTTGGTCTAAAGCCATGTTGAGTAGGTGTGAGCAGATTTTCAGAGAGTAGGTAATGCATAACTTGTTTATGTATGTATTTTTCTAGAACTTTAGAGACAGGAGAGAGGATGTCAATTGATCTAAAATTAGTGATGTCTGAGGAGTTACCACCTTTATGTATTGGTGGAGTGAAGAATTGTTTCCATATGGAAGGGACTTTGGAATCTGAAATGCAGCGGTTGATTAAGATAGATACAGGGAGAGCAAGAGAGTCAGCAGCTAACTGAAGGAAAGGTTTTAGATGGGTCTGGGTAGAAGTCGTGAGTTGAGGTTTGTATATACTGATGCTGATATGAGGGTGACATGAAGAAGGATAAACTGGATGAGGATTGCCATGTGAGAGTCGACAGCTGAGTCAGAAATTATGGTGCAGAAAGGGTGAGGACATTGGCTATGGCTTAGTAGAGGTGAAAATTCAGTGTTGTATTGCTAGTAATATAGCAGATCCTGGGAAGGAGATCGGTGTGAAGACACAATGCTATAGAAGGGAGTAGGAAAATATAGTATGACACATGATGCAAATATATTTTATTTATTTATTTATTAACGGACCAAGGACAGATACTGAGAGATATTTTATTGTAGGGACAACAGGTCATGAAGCGAATGTTTAAGTTTACTATGACATATGATGGGAAATATCTACCTCTAACACCTGTGTGTATTCACAATTTAGAGTTCTGGGTTGTTAGGGTTATATTATAGTAAGAGATACTGCACAAAGTACTTGAAAATGGATAACACAACGGCACTCTGCTGTGAGAGGTGGTGGTCAATGTTTTTTTTTTTCAACAACAAACTGTTTAAAATATATGTTTTATTTTTGTTCATGCTTATGAGTGGCTACAGAGAACAAACAAACTGAAAATGTTGTTATACCCATTATATAGTGAGGAATACTTGTTGTTATACCGATAATATAGTGGGGAATACTTGTTGTTATACCGATTATATAGTGGGGAATACTAGTTGTTATACCCATTATATAGTGGGGAATACTTGTTGTTATACTGATTATATAGTGGGGAATACTAGTTGTTATACGGATTATAGAGTGGGGAATAGTTGTTATACCGATTATATAGTGGGGAATACTTGTTGTTATACCCATTATATAGTGGGGAATACTTGTTGTTATACCGATTATATAGTGCGAAATACTTGTTGCTATACCGATTATATAGTGGGGAATACTTGTTATACTGATTATATAGTGGGGAATACTTATTGTTATACCTATTATATAGTGGGGAATACTTGTTGTTATACAGATTATATAGTGCAAAATACTTGTTGCTATACCGATTATATAGTGGGGAATACTTGTTGTTATACCTATTATATAGTGAGGTATACTTGTTGTTATACCTATTATATAGTGGGGAATACTTGTTGTTATACCCATTATATAGTGGGGAATACTTGTTTTTATACCTATTATATAGTGAGGTATACTTGTTGTTATACCAATTATATAGTGGGGAATATTTGTCAAGATAGTTTTGATGTTTTACTAATGTGTTACTAATTCACTAGCATATTAAACCAGTGTTCTACAGTTGACTTGGCTCGTCTTGGATTGTTTTACTAATATTTGTCAAGACCAGATCTATAGATGAAAGCCATAGAACATGACCTTGAATTATTTAAATATAGAATTCAGTACTAGCTATAAACTTCAGATTAAAACAACCTGGGACAAAGATGGAAGTTAGTGATAGGGGAAATAAAGTAATTTGCAACAGTGTGAGGTGAGAACTAGGCACAGTAAGCACAATTTCTATGATAAAGTATATTTGCATTTCAGATTCACCTCCCATGACAGTGAAATTCAGTCAGTATATGCATACACAGTCTTGAGGAGACCCAAGTTGGCAGAACTGTCTAAGGCGAGATATCAAAATAATAAAGTTAGAAATGCCAAGGAAATACTGTATGACCATCAATCCTAAAGCGATCGAAATAGATTTCTTTTAAGATTTAGAGGTGGGTCAAGATGCTTGCCTCATTAAGGATCCTATCTGAGATATGAGCAGTGGAGAGGGGAGCTACTCCACTGACCAAGTTAGAGGCACTATATAACATAATGTTGGATAATTACAACTGAAATCTATGGGCTGCAGTGAATGTGAGAGAGGTGAATACCTTCTTCATATTACAGTACACTGTGTCCAAGTGGATGCAGAACAGGATCAAACTGAAAATGTTGCCTTCGTAGCACAAAGTGGCATATCTACATTCAAAGGCCCTGTGAGGTGAGAGCAAACACAGTGTTGAAGAGATGCAAGTCCCATGCACTCTCTCAACTCTGTACAGGTAACTTGAATGACTCAGGGCAGGGGTACCATGCAGACTTATATAGCCTGTAAGCCAGTAGTGATATCCAATGGCAGATATGCCCTGGGATTCATTAAACCCTACACGGAGTGTAGGAATAATACAGGAGCTGCAGCACACAATATGTCTGCCTAGTGATTCATCAAAGGTGTTCTGGGACTTGCACGAGTGTTCCTACACTATTCCTGCATGGACACCACTGCCTAAAGCTAATTACCTCATTTGCTGGTGAAAACCATGCAAATGAGGTGAATTAGTGATTCAGCAAGCAGGCAGATGTCTGTGCAGGAATAGTGTTACCTGCAGAAATGTATTCAGTTACTAGCTGAATACATTTCTGCAAATGAGAAAATGGAGGCATGACAGCTCAAAAGAAAGCATGTATTACACTTATTAGGCATGCCAATGGCCAAATAAATGGCCATTGGTATAAAAAACAGTTTTAATTATTTAAAATAAAACTTTTTTTTTTTTGGCCAATCTCAGACGTTTAAGTATAGGGCAGTGGTGCACAAATGGGATCATGCTGAAAATAAAAAAAAGGGAGAAAAGCATTTATTACAGAAATCTGCATTTTGCCATTATAGTCAATGGCATGCAGAATGAAAACAATACCAGGGAACAGTGGTTGCTAAGGGGAAAGGCTGACTGGAAGTGCAATAACTATGGAGTAAGGCTGTGGGGTATGCTAATGAGGGGACCTATACTGAATCACAAATTTCTTCAAAGGTCAGACTGCACCTAACTGTGTAGGTGCTCCAACATCATTGTGTAGACAGGAAGAGCAGCTAACATGAAAAGGAGGGGTGCCATGCTTGCTGCAAGCACACTGGAGCTCAGTAGCCAGTGTTTGTCCTTAGCTAAGCACAGCTAAGGTGGGGGGGGGTATCCAAGGCTGTAGTTTCTTATTCCATGAAATGCAGAGTGTGTTCGTATCTAGGCAGGGCAAATTCTCCTTAAACCAGTCTACATTAGCTAAATGGGTGTGTGCGGCACACACTGAGCCTAAAACAAGAAAAAAAAAATGAAATAGCAGAACTGTGTACATCTGAGCACCGGGAATGTGTGGCACGTATCAGGGCTTAAACAATGAGGAAATGGGAAGGGGAAACTGCAGAAGAAAGGCAATCAAGGAGAGCAAGCATAGCTGTCAGGTGGAATGTATCAGAATTAGCCAATTACACAGGCAGCAGCCCAGCACACTACTATAAACTATGCAAATACCTTTCAGTCTGTTTTTTTCCCACAAACTCTACACCACCAGTGTACACATTCAGGGAAATTTTAAACTGACAAGTCTAACAAAACATGTTAGGGGCTGCTGTTGCTCTGATCTATCAGCATGTGCAAGAGACTGAGGGTGGTGAGGAGGACAATGCTGACAACCAACTCAGACAGAGGAGGAGGAGAAGAGTGTTCAGACCCAGGGTAACCTACCAGGGGCTACATGATCTGGAGATAGTAGAGCGATACAGGGTGGACAGGGACATACTTCAGCAACTTGTTGAGCTGTGCCAGCCTCGCATCAGAGCTAGATCCAACAAAGGGGAACCCATCCCAGTGGATACCAAGGTATGTGTAGCCTTAAGAATACTAGCTACAGGTACTTTCCAAAGACCAACTGGAAATATCATGGGGGTCTCACAGGCATCTGGTCCAGGATACTCCACCAGTTCCTGGATGTCATGTGAACAGATGCCACTGAGCATATTCACTTCCCCAGCACCCATGAGGAGAGGACCAGCAATATGCGTCTCTTCCACCATGTAGTAGACTACCCAAAGGTACTGGGTGCCATAGATTGCACAGACATCCACATCCACATCAAAGCACCACCTGGTGAATGGGGTAGGGTCTACATAAACTGCAAGGGCTTCCCCTCCATCAACTGTCAGGTCATGTGCAATCCCCAGGGCATTATCATGAATGTGTGTGCTGGCAGCCCTGGAAGCTATCATGACTCCCACATCTGGCATTTGTCACAGCTGTACCAAGCGTTTGCCAGTGGGAACATCCCATATGGTCAGCTGTTGGGGGATGCTGGCTACGCATTGGAGCCATGGCTGATGATACCCATCAGAAATGCACACACACCTGCACAAGAATGCCATAATGAGGCAAACACACAAACCACGATCATTAGAGAGTGTGTGTTTGGGATGCTCAAGTCACGGTTCCACTGCCTTGATATGTTCAGTGGAGTCTTGTAGTAGTCTCCAGCCACATGTGCACACATGTTCATACAATATGATCCTGTGGAAACAGCTGCAGCAGGAACAAAATGGGGAAGGGCCACACAGCCCCCACCATTGCCAAGGCCACCACAGGCTCAGAGTGACTCAGAGGAGGAACATCTTGAGCCTTCCCCTCTAGCTAGATGGAGGTGTGCCCAGTATGCCCTGGCCTTGGCAAAGAGACAATGCATAGCACATACACTGACACTGTACAGCCCCAGGGACTGATCTCTCTCACTGTCTGACTCAGATACACAGTAAAATGGATGCTAAACATCATATCACCTATACCTGATCATGTATAGGCAGTGTATTGCATGCATCCGACATAGTCAGCCCTCAAGCACCATCCTCACAACAGCTGCAGGCCCGAGGTAATCCAGTCTCTGTAAGAAAATAAACTAATGGAGTGGAATTTTCTAATAGCATATCTATGGTATTGATCAAACATGTAAGGGAATGGACTGGCTAACTGGAATAGCAGAAGACAACTGACATCACTGTGGGACAGCAGGATGTGTATCCCCAGCACTGCCCTACCCACACCATGCAGTACCACCCTAGTCGACAAATACCACTGAAGTATATGTGGTGAGCCAAATAACTGGGGGGGGGTCATATGTCACATGCATGGATGTCAAAGTGGGGGTCCCATACCCACCACCAACCCCACAAACCAGATCAGCTGTAGAAAACCATACAGAAATGCCTGGCAAAGGCCCCCACATGGCGACATCCATGAAATCCCCACCCACAGACTTTTGCACAGTGATATCACAGCTGGTCTGGCAGTGGCAGTATGGCTTTGAAAGGTAAGAAGTCTGAAACTACACATGTCTATGCCAGAACAATCTGACCTGTGATTGTTACTGCTATGCTTGTAGTCTGAAAGATAGGGCACACCACTATACTACATGGTATCAAAATGTTAAGCAAATATCAGCACCATCTGTGCAGATGTGCATCGTGTACAGTAGTATCAACCTCCCATAGTCCCATAGAAATGCAGTAACATGTTCCTAGACTTAAGCAGCATCCAGCTGTCACCCAGAGTGATGGTGCAATAGTAACAGAAAGCAATTGTCAGTAACACCCACAGTCAACTTACTGCTGCCAGCCCAGGGGTGTCTCCTGCCGACAGCCTGGGAACATATGATCATCAGAATGCACTGCCCTGCTACAGATGGCCTGCATCTGTCACACCTGGCCTACAGGCCTCTGGCAAATGCCTATGCCTCACCCACAGTGCTCTTTAGGGAGTGTCATGGGGTCCATAACACCAACATAATACAGTCCACAAAATGCAAAGAAAGGCCATGCTGACAACTGCTAGGAGCAAACCTGCCAGCCTCAGGGAGCCAGAAATTGGGACAAAGCCATGATTAATGGGGTGATGAAGGTCCA